>NC_079453.1:21397895-21587895 GCF_903798145.1 Danio aesculapii | reverse complement strand
TTTTATTTTTTAGATAAAATTGCAAACATTGTTCATTTGATATTGAGGCTTTAATTGTCATTTATAGGAGATTTAAAAAGCATAAACAGTCCTCACTTTAGATTAGGTCACAAAACTGCAAAAAGCATTTATTAACATACATAGTAACCATTACTATATACCTAAATAATAAAATATATAAATGTTAATTTGAATAGTTTATTAATTGTCTACTAACTCATTCTGAATGATTCTAAAAGCCACCAGGAATTTTTTAATACAAATGATTTTTAAATAATACAATTCTGAATTTTATAATGAACAATTAATAAGTAATAAAGTATGAAACTACAATCATTAAGGACATTATAAATGTGCTTATAAGTCAAGAATAAAGTATGTGTAGTCGTATTGATAAACTGCTAACTAACGTCTATCAATGTAGAGTTAACGATTAGCAAATAATGAATGAACTAATTACTAATATTTAATAAATGACTCAAAGTGTGTAGTTATTATAAAGTGTTATCAGTACATTAAATAAGTTTAAAAAAATTAAGTGGAAAATTAACAATGACGTGCTTTTGTTGATCAGTATAGTTGAGGAGTAGCAAGATAAATAAGGATGATAGCCACTGAGTTCTTGGTTATTGTGATTTAGGTTGTACTGGATCTCTGGGTCAATGAGTCCAATTTAGGGGATGACTATATAGGCGTATGACAGCAAAAGTGAGGGCTAATTATGATCATGGAATGATTTTTTAGACGACCACTTCAAGAGGTGCTAATTCTTCAAAATAATTCAGCAGTAGCCTTCCATGAGCATAAAACCTATTAGACGAGCCTCTGAGAGAACTTAATCTTCTCCAATTTCAGAAGAACTAACATGTCAAGTAGTCGGTTGGTGGGATGTCCAAATTAAGAGAATTCTCTTATGAGCATCAAGGGAGTAGAAAGCGATGACATTATTTTGAACGGTTGTGATGTGAACATCATCTGGGGGTTTAGCAAAAATATCGATATGAGGGTTTGGGATTAGATTTATTCTTAATATGTCTGAGACTGCTTTAAAAAATAACCGTCAGAATACAGAGAGTTTGGGGAATGATCATAACATGTAAGGTGAGGTTACACAGAGTCTGTAAACATATTTTATTTTCTATTTTGTCAGGGTAGTTTTTCTTTGCTTTAGTGAAGTCTGTGCATAAACTTAAATTGCATAAGTGATAATCTGGTGCCACTTTATGACAAATTGACAGACATTTAAGGCCCCCTTCCAGAAAACTTCAGAGAAATTCAATTGAATTTCTGATTCCCAGTCCATCTTCATCTTATTTAGGATACATTTGTTAGTAGGGGGACAAAGATTATAGAAATGTGAGATACGGCCTCTTAACAAGATTTTAACTTTGATGATCAAGTCTATTCTGCTCACATAGTCAGAAATATTGGAAAAAATCTGATCTGTGTAAATTCATTAATTCACCCATTTTCCTTCGACTCAGTCCCTTTATTTATCAGGGGTCGCCACAGTAGAATGAACCGCCAACTTATCCAGCGTATGTTTTACACAGCGTATGCCCTTCCAGCTGCAACCCAGTACTGGGAAACACCCATGCACTCTCACAGTCACACTCATACACTATGGCCAATTTAGCTTCTTTAATTCACCTAGAGCGCATGTCTTTGGACTGGGGGAAACCTGAGCACCTGAAGGAAACCCATTCGAACACAGGGAGAACATGCCGACTCCACACAGAAATGCCAACGGACCCAGCTGGGGCTCGAACCAGCGACCTTCTTGCTGTGAGGCAACAGTATTAACCACTGAGCCACCACACCACCCATAATCTGTGGAAATTAAATGCCCCATTATAAATCCCCTTATTCTCTAAGGCAGGAGTGCCCAAACTTGGTCCTGGAGGGTCAGTGTCCTGCATAGTTTAGCTCCAACTTCCTTCAACATACCTGCCTGGAAGTTTCTAGTATACCTTGAAAGAGCTTGATTGGCTGGTTCAGGTGTGTTTAATTGGGGTTGGAACTAAAATATGCAGGACACCGGCCCTCCAGGACAGAGTTTGTGTCCAAGGGTGCACTCACACTATGTACAGTTGCCTTGACCCGGGCCGAAGCACGCTTGTCCCCCCTCCAATCTCTCCCAACGGCCCACACTCATATTACATTCAGGCCTGAGCATGCTTAGTTGTCAATGATGCGCTGTTCAGAGAAGTGCTCTCGCTCAGCACAGTGGACATTTCTTTATAAAACTATATCGTTTTAGTCATTTGATATGCAGTGACATGCAGTCAAGTATTGCGACGAACAAATCCACCACTTTTGATTCTCATAAACAATCATAAAGTCCTCGTGCTGCAGGGATTAGGAGGTTTGCTAAAGGTGCAGCAGTCATGCAGTGAGGGGTTTGCATCTTTAATAATCTACGACAGTTTGCGTTCATTGAACAGTAAGAATGATTAATAAATCCATTTGAAACAGTCCCCAAAAGTCACGCCGCGTCTTCAGTTTCGGGCTCAGGTGCGCTTTGCACTTAGGCCGTACTCACACTATGTACATTTGACTTGAACCGGGCCAAAGCATGCTTGTCCCCCCTCCTGTCTCCCCCGACGGCCCGCACTCACATTACTTGCTACATGCTTACGTTATCGATGATGCACTGTTCAGTTGAGAAGCGCTCTCACTCAGCACAGTGGAGATTTCTTCAGTTATATTGTTTTAGTCGTTTGGGATGCGGTGACACAGAGTCAAATATTTCGCAGAACAGATCCGCCACTTTTGACGCTCATAAACAGCGTCAAAATTAGGAGGTTTGCTGAAGGCGCAGCTGTGGTGCAGTGAGGAGTTTGCATATTTAATAAACTACGACAGTTTGCGTTCATTGAACGGTAAAAATGATTAATAAATTCATGTGAAACAGTCCCTTTAAAAGTCACGTCTCACTTTCAGTTTCGGGCTTAGGCGCGTTTTGCACTCACACACAAGCGTACCGTGCCAAAGCCCAAGTGACCCGCGCTCAGGCACACCTCTTCCAACTGAGCCCGATTCAGCGCACTCACACTTCTCAAACGATTTGGAAAATGGGCCTGGGCATGGTTCGGATAGCATAGTGTGAGTAGGCCCTTACACTACAATCGTACAGCGCCAAAGCCCAAATGAACTGTGCTCTGGCACACATCTTCCAATTGGGCCAGGGCTGGCCAACTGAACCGCGCCTGAGCCCGATTCAGAGCACTCACAGTTCTCAAACGATCTGGGAAACGGTCTGGGAAATGAAAGTTTTTTTTTTCCCCCATGTACTTTAAAAGTCCTTATCTCTTTGCACTGGAGTCTTGGTAGACCTGTTGAGATGCATTTGGCAATAAATACTGGCTATTTGCAAAATGTCCCTAAAGTTATATAATCACCCTATATACTGTATGATATGAATTTTCATGAATATTCCAATATGTATTATACATAGATCATCTTTCTACACATATAAAATATGGAAATATTCATAAAAACGTATTATTTTAATTCTGGGAAACTTTAATACAAAGCAGCATTTTCAATTCTTTATTCATCATAACATGTTTGTGCCTTTTTTTAATCAACTCTTTAGAATGCACACAAAAAGTCCCTAAAATGAATGAGCATTTGGTTAAAGCGCTCTCAGCCAAAGCATGCGATATCCCCTCTGAGAGCAAGAACCTTGAGGGTTCCTCTCATCTGGAGTGATCCGAAATGTTACTCTTATGAAAAATAAAACAACCTGCCCATAAGCCGGCCCTGATCAATGCCCCCCAGGTCTGCTCCAGACCGCAGACCTTTTCTTATGCTAATGATGTATGTGGACGAGAGAAGAGATGAGAGGCATTTAACCAAGAAGCTCACTGCTGTTGTCGTCTCTCTCTCTGAAAAGCACAGGAGGCAAAACCGGAAAAATAAAAGCAGAACGCCTCTTCATAGAAACGGCCCCCTGACAAAAGAGCCAGAGTTTTCCCCTCTTTCTCTCAAGTATGTCCCCTCAGCCAATGGAATATGTGGGAAAATTATGTCAAAAAAGAAGTTTTTCTTGTTTCCCTCTGGCGAGAGCCGACAGCGTGGCCTGCGCGAAAACACTGAGGCCTTTCATCTAGGCAGCGCGCTAATAAAAACAGCAACACATAACACCGTCCCCTGAGAAAAGGAATCTGCGTGAAAGAGACCGGGGGGAGGGGGATGGACAAATTGAACAGAAAAGACAAAAAAAAATGCAAGCAAAATTAATCCCCCAACTGGCTATGCACACCACCACCCCCACCCCCCTTTTCCCCCACCCACAGTCTCTGGAGGACTGAGTAAACTGGGAGACACTGGGAGAGAAGAGCTGCTGTCTGATTTATCAGCTGTAGTTTAAAACCCCTCCGATGGCCTGCCACCCCACTCCGAGCTTCATGCTTCAGCTAGTGAGGAAAAAGGGGGGAATGGAAGGATTAAAATGAAGAAAAATTAAGACAGAAGACATAGTTCCCCAGCTGAAAGGGAGGAATCCCCCTTTATGGGGGCAAAACAATGCTGAGGCTGAATTTTGCAAAGCTGGCCAGGGATCGGGTGAAGCCGTTATTCATTCAGGCCGAGAGGAAAAAGCGACTCAATTACCTCAAGCTGAAGATGCTATCAATGAATCGAGAGTGCATATTTTACTCTATTCATCCGGGCCTCGTTTAAAGTGAAAGGAATGATTCAACCTGCCCTCGCTGCCTGTATGTTTTGTGTGTGAAATTTGATGACGACTTTGTGCCTGCATAATGAATATTCATCGGTTGAAATCCATCAAGTATACGGAGGCTGTTACAACAATATGGCATTATACTAGCGCTCCAGAAACTGGATATGCAATACAGCTAAATGGACCATGCGTCCACGGTGCAGGACCGCAGGCCTTAAGAACTTTTATACACTTTAACAAACAAACATTTAAACTGATATGACTGAAGTAAGGTGAATTTTTCATATTCAGAAACGTATGTTGACAACGGATTCAAATATTCGATTATGATTGTTCAGTCACACCATACTTTCATGGATAATAGGCCACTAAATTGACTGATTTAGCAAAAAAAAAAAAACTTCCGGCATTTTCAAATAACTTAAATCACTATATGATATTCAAATATTGCTGAGTTTGTTAAATAGCTTTTTGCATCACACATACACACAGAACTTGAAAACATTTTAGGTGTTTTAAAAATACTTTCACTTAACCATGACCTATTGGTTACTAAGCTGTGGTGCACATGGCCGAAGCAGAGAATTAGAATCCGACTCGCAACATTTTCCAGTATCAACTCTTCTTTCACTTTACTAATATATATATATATATATATATATATATATATATATATATATATATATATATATATATATATATATATATATATATATAGTAAAGAATTTTTTTTTAATATATTTCCCAAATCATGTTTGTGTTAACAGAGCAAGGACATTTTCACAGTATGTCTGATATTTTTTTCGTCTGGAGTAAGTCTTATTTGTTTTAATTCGGCTAGAACAAAGCCATTATAAATTTTTGAAACACCATTTTAAGATCAAATTTATAAGCCCCATTTAAGCTATATATTTTTTCTACAGAACAAACCATCATAATACAATAATCTGCCCAATTACCCTAACCTGCCAAGTTAAGTCTTTAAATGTCACTTGAAGCTCTATAGAACTGTCTTGAAAAATATCTAGTCAAATATTATTTACTGTCATCATGACAAAGATAAAAGAAATCAGTTTTTAGAAATGAGTTATTCAAACTATTATGTTTAGAAATGTCTTCTAAACGTCTCTCCGTTAAACAGAAATAAAGGATTAAAATAAACAGGGGGGCAAATAATTCGGGGGGGGATAATTCTGACTTCAACTGTATAAGTATTCAACATGTCACCAGCCAATCACCTGACTACAATCCTATAGAAAAAAAACAAAATGAAGATCAGTTTGGATAGACAAAACTTACAGCCACATAAACATGTCAAATAAATAAATAAATAAATAAATAAATAAATAAATAAATAAATAAATTCACACCTGAGCATGTGCATGTGAATTCATTCAACATATGAGAGTCATCTTTAAGCTGCTATCACCAAAAAAGCCCAAACTTAAGGCTGGCTCTCACTGCGATTTTTTATAATCCTGAATGATTGTGGCATGTCAGACTGCACGAACATGGCTTCCATGTCACACTGTAAGATCTCAGCTGTCACAAAGTCAGACTGAACGACAATGAAGACGCCAAAACGAAAGAAAATGCCCCTGGAGTTTGGCGTCATCCACAAGTGACACTTTTACTATCCCGTGTTCTGAAATGATTCCTCACAGCAAACGTAAACAATCTGTAGCATCAATTTTGCACACAGCGAGTCTCAATGATAAAACTTGGAAGAAATAAACTGTTTTGACATTTCCCCGCGGTCATTTGAATTGTCGTACGATTCACGTCATCAAATGCAGAGCTCCTATTGGTTCTTGGATTGACGCTAATCGCAGCTGTTGTCACACTGCAGGAAAGTGTCCGAAATCTTCTCACACTGCCAGAACTTCAGGAAAAATCTGATTGTAATGGGCACCAAGCGGCTGTCATTGAACATGTAAAACCAACGATCAAAGATCACCAATTTAGGCCAAGAATTTCAGGAATCTTTTAGAATTTCTCAAATTTGAATAGATAACAGAATCGTGACTGAAATCTCACAGTGTGAGCAGGGCTTTAGTCAAATAGTCAAAACATTTCCATTTTTTCCATAGCTACTAAATACAGTTTTTGTCCTGGGAATAATATTTTCAAAGGACCTGTTGACATGGAATTGAACCAGATTTTAGTAAAAACCCAAATACAAACATAAAATTATAACAAAACAAAATATTTAAAAAATTGTTGTGTTTAATAACAATGGAATGACACAAAGAGAAAGCACTGAACTACAGAAATGTATTTAAGACATCTCTTATGTGGAGAATGAAGTCGCATGCCTTGCTTAGGTGTGCTTTTTTTACAAACTTTAACAGAGTGTAAAAATCTTGATGGGTCTGTGGGTTTCGTCTATCCAAACTGATCTTTATTTTGTATTTTCTATTGGATTCAAGTCAGGTGATTGGCTAGACCATTCTACAGCTTGATTTTCTTTCTCTGAAAGCATTTGAGAGTTTTCCTTCCTGTGTTTGGATTATTGTCTAGCTGAAATGTCCACCCTGGTTGCATCTTCATCATCCTGCTAATGTAGATGTTGAACTGAAGCAGCTAATATTAATGTACAATGATGAGAAATGGCAGAGGGTTGCTGAATAACTTCTGAGAGATTTCTTTCACTGCCTTTCTACACCTCTGTTTCTTCATGTGTTCCATACTTTTTTCCTGTGTCATTTAATTTTATTACAGACAACGTAATTTTTTTAACTATTTTGTTTTCTTTTCATATATATATATATATATATATATATATATATATATATATATATTTATTTGATTTTTATTAACATCTGGTGAAAATTTCAAGTCAATAGCACCTTTAGAAATAAGTTTTCTGAAAAACGGTAATGTGTTGGAATACTTATTTCCTCCACTGTATGTATATATGTACAGAAGCTGTATATCATTAACTTTGCTTAAAGATATCACTTAATCACATCAGGGTTTAAATATAATAAAAAATAAATAAATAAATAAATAAAAATCTACATTTCTTAACATCATTTTTATATAAATAATAGATAAAATATATAATAAAATTGCTGCATCGCTTAAAATATACAAAATAATATCGATTTTGAAAATGACTTTATCAACATTGGTTAATGTAAATTTTTTAGAATTCTAACCAAGCATCTACTTTGCCTAAAATGCATAACCTAAAATATAATTTAAAAAAAAGCATCTACATTGCTTTTAACAGTGAATTTAACACCTCAAGCAGTGTGATATCTGCCCATTGAAGAAGGCTGTCCACATTACTCAGACCACCAAAGCTTCGATCCTCAAAGAGAATATCGCTCCATATTACGACAATGACAGACACACACACAGTGTAAGGTGATCGCTTATGTGCTGTCAGCAGCTTCTAGTGAGAGCTTAGAGCTTTGTGTGAGGAATGTCACAACAGATTATAAGAGGCGAAAACGTTCTCAGTGACTTTCGCGGAGTCGTATCGACTTTCCCGCCCCGTCTCGTTCCCTGTATTGGCACCTCTGACATCATCTCCTTGAGATATTGAATTCCACTCTCACACACAGAACATGGTAGAGCTATGAGCTCCGCAAGAGCTGCTGCTATCACACACACATCTCGCAGCATCCATGACAGCCTCTGAAACACTTCATGACATGAAGAAGAGTGGTTAACCATGATGGCTTTCTCGGGTGGGTTTTGTGTTGCTGATATTTAGCACAGAGGGTGATGGCTAATAAAATGATGGGTAGTAAACGAATGCACTTAATTGGATGATTAATTTAATTAAAAAAAATGTATAATTGTTCCTTAAATACTTTTAAAAAACGGATTATGTACTGACAAATTAAACACTAGAGGTGATAATTGTTTTCACACAGGTTTCCCAAACATACATGGTACGTTTAATATAAACTTTGATAAACTTCAAAAGAAGGGAGGAAATTTTCATTGTTATAATCTCAAAGCGCAACCTGGGGTGTGCATATTAATGATCCCATGTACAACATATCAGTCTGTATTAGCTGCTGATCTCCTGATGACGCAGCTGCTTGTTAGGTCCAGATGATGTAGAGCCTGACCTAAAGTAAATACAAATCTTAGAGTGTGCTAATGAATAGCCCTGTGAGTTGCGCAACAGTCTGTATTGTGTTCTGACTAAACTTATTTTCACCACTGATCAGTTTTTGTATGCGGAATTTGTCAAAGGTAAAAAAAAACCTCAGACAGTTGTTTTGAAATCTACTACTGACTCTGATATGGAGTTATGTGAAAAGTTAGGACAACATATTGAACTTCTCAGTTTTCTATGTCAGGACATAATAATAAAAACTATATGGTCATTGACATGTCTTAACATTTGGAAGATAAAAAAGCTATGGGTGTAAAACGGGCACCTTATGATTCAGATGCGTGTAGTTCCCCTTTTAGTAGTAATTAAATATAGTAATCATTTTCTGTATGACTTTATCAGTGTCAGATCATTCTGAAGTACCTGACAAAAGAATTGTTGTCGATTCCAGTTGTAAGAGCAACAAATAATAACTTGACTTCTAGTTTGGACATTTGGAAAAGTGACAGAAGGTAGATTATTCAGATGAATCATCTGTTGAACTGCATCTCAATCATCACAAATCCTACAAAAGACCTATTGGAACCTACATGGAACCAAGATTCTCACAGAAATCAGTTAGGTTTGGTGAAGGAAAAATCATGATTTGGGGTTACATTCAGTATGGGGGTGTGCGAGAGATCTGCAGAGTGGATGGCAACATCAACAGCCTGAGGTATCAAGACATTTGCGCTGTCCATTACATTACAAACCACAGGAGAGGGCAAATTCTTCAGCAGGATAGCGCTCCTTCTCGTACTTCAGCCTCCACATCAAAGATCCTGACAGCAAAGAAGGTCAAGGCGCTCCTGGATTGGTCAGCCCAGTCACCAGACATGAACATTACAGAGCATGTCTGGGGTAAGAGGAAGGAGGCGGCATTGAAGATGAATCCAAAGAACTCTGGGAGTCCTGCAAGAACGCTTTCTTTGCCATTCCAGATGACTTTATTAATAAGTCATTTGAGTCATTGCAGAGATGTATGGATGCAGTCCTCCAAGCTCACGGGAGTCATACACAATATTAATTATTTTCCTCTGCACCATGACTTACTTCTATACTGTACATTATTTCTGCTAAGTGACAAGACTTTTGTCTAAGCAAAGTCAGAACTTACTGTAACAACTAAAAATCAAGGCATCATCATAATTTTTTTGGTAAAATAAGCGTAATCTAGAGGCCTTTGCCTTTCATATAAGCTAGTTCTGATACCAAAAGATCAACTAGAAGTCAAGTCATTATACAGTATGTTGTTACTAAAATGTGGATGGGCAACAAGACTTTTGTCTGGTAGTGTAGTTTTTTGCACAGTTCTTGCCACTGCATTTCAGACAGGTTGAGGTTTTAACTGACTGTTTCAACACCTTGCTTTTTATTTCTTTCTCAGGTGTTGTAAATTGGCTGGTGTGCCTGGGATCATTGCATTGTTGCATTACCCATTTTTGTCTCAGCTTAAGCTGTGGGACGGGCATTGTGTTCTCACACACCTGAAGGATGAACTTCTGCTGCTAATGAGTTCAGGCATTCGATTAGAAGAGCATGATGTATTTTTGTTAAGCTATATTATGTTGTTCATCTGAGGTTTTATTTTAATAATTTTAAGACCTGCCAAAGATCCATTTTTTATGCCTTTACATAAAAAAAAACAGGAAATTCATAAAGTGTCCTAACTTTTTCACATGTCTGTATGTCTTCATAGTGGTTAAACATGAAATATAATTAATTTGGGGTATATCCTACTGCTGTTTTGTTCTGACTCCTACTGACTAGAAAAAGCAAGTTGCAGCCAAACTTTAGAAAGAATTATTGTAAATCATTTTTTTTTTTTATTGAAAGTCAAAAACTGTAAGGTTCAAAAGGTAACTTGTTTGAACCCACAATATTAAAGGCTTGAATGTGTAGATGACCACATGTGTGTATTAATGCCTGACTGATTTTATTATGTTAAAATAACACAAATGCCCATGCATCTTTCTCACTGCAGTTTTTTTGGTTTGTTTTCTACTGTATATTGAAATTTGTCAGCACATTTAGTTTTTATTCATTTTTATATTCTTGTCTTTATGGTATATTTTTATTTTACACTTAGTTAAGTATTAAATGCTAGAATTATCATTAAATACTTTTATACATATTGGCTACCATCATTAACCGTCATCACAGACCTGAACCAGCAAATCAAGGTCTTACTAGCCATACTAGAAACATCCAGGCAGGTCTATTGAGGCAGGTTGGAGATACTCTTTGCAGGACATTGGCCCTATAGAACCAAATTTTGGTTCATTTTATACTTCTTGAAATTGAAAAAAGTACTTGTTATTTATAATGCAGTAAAATTATATTAGGGTATCTCACTTCGACTAAATTTGACTGAATTTGACTTGTGTACGTCATCCACCACTTATAACTGGCAGAATAATCCCAACAAAGGAAAATTAAATAGCCAATAAAAAGATGGAAATGTTAAACTAAAATAAATTTAAAAAAATAAATAAATACCAAGCCACAGAAACACATTATCACGATATATCAGTCTGATTGG
The DNA here is from genome assembly GCF_903798145.1 of Danio aesculapii. NCBI lineage: Eukaryota > Metazoa > Chordata > Actinopteri > Cypriniformes > Danionidae > Danio > Danio aesculapii. The sequence continues at coordinate 21,576,549 of NC_079453.1, read as the reverse complement.
CAGACAAATGACTAGAGTGATTTGTTGTGAAACAGTACATGAAATATTTGAAAACATGGAAGAAGCTCAAATGTGCATGTGAAGCATGACACATTTACAAGCTTCTTTTGCTTTTGTTCACTGCTGAACATACAGTGTATTCCACTCTACTAGAGATGAAATGGATCAGGCTTTAGAGAGCCAATACAGATCCCCAATATTCTCACAATTTACTTTTTAAAGAAAGTTATCTGAAACCTTAAAGTGGAGACTTTCATAAGCACTGATAAAATGACATCAGGTTTAAGGAATAACATTACAAACTAAAAAAAATGTTCAAAAAGTAGAAAAAGTCTGTTTAAGATCCATCAGTTCATGAAAGCAGTGTTGTTTTGTGAAAAAAAATGAAATTCTTTGCAATTATCAAAAAATTATACAAATTTATTTTTGCATTTTTCAAAAAATCCTGAAAAAACGCCACTCGAATTTCTCAACTGCATTCCAAAAGCATTAAAATATGAATTATTTAAAATATTGTACTATTATATGAATAAATTAAATATATCTGTATATCCATATAGAAAAAAATGCATCTTATCAACCCCAAATTTTGGAACAGTATTGTACATACGAGTACAGATCTGTGGTTAGGTTTAAAATAGAAAAAAGGCCAAAGACTGCAGGGGTCAGCTAGGGGAGGGGTAATGAGTGTAATGGGATTTGACATTTTTAAGTTTACTTTTACAGCATTGACATCCACTGTATCTAATCATTAAGGGGAATTCTGCAGGATTAAGGCTCTGCCACAAATGTCACGCAAGCCCTTGGTTGGTTAATTTCCCTCTAGATTAATCTCTCTGGGGTTGTCCTTTCACATCGACAGGTCTAAATTCATCACTAAGATCAGGGCTGAAAACCAACTCAACTGTTCGCTATTTTTATTCGCTCTGTTTCAAGTCTATATCGAAAGGGTAAAAGAGAAAGAAAAAACAGTCCCCTGGACGACGTCTCGTGGATATTGACAATATAACTGTAGATAAAGCTCATACTTGCATGCCATCAAATTGTGAATTCTGAAGAAAAATACCCAGCAAACAATTTTGTTTAATAGACGTCTAATAGACATCTAAATGTAGACAGCTTGGCTAAAACAAGGCTAAAATTGGGCTGTCAGTGAAAATCTAATAGACATCTAAGAATAGCCCAAAACTAGACTAGTCTTTAAGTAGACTGATTAGACAGACTTTATATATGTAGTCATTCATTTCTGTTTATTTGATGTCAAATAAACAGCCCAAATTTAGCCTTGTTTTAGCCAAGACAACTATGTTTAGCCGTCTATTAGACATCTTTTAAAAACAAAAAAGGCTTGCTGGGTAATTAAAGGAGCTTAATATATGTTTCTTTACTTAACCAGATAAAAAACGATTCAGATCGAGATCTCATTTACAAGGGTGACCTGGCCAAGAGGTCCACAACACATGACTTATGAAAATAATAATAATAATAAATAAATAAATATAAAGTTAAGATAATATAAAAAATACAGTTCAGCTGTCCAGCTATACTACATTACAATATGTTAAAAACACATAAATTGAGAAATGGACTGTTGTTGTTTGTTAAAAAGGATAGAGCGAAAAGATTTAATTGAGATGAGCTCAGATATTTTTAGTTCAGACTGAAGAGTATTTCAGGATGAGGTGGCGGCATAACTAAAGGCTCACCTTCCCATTTCAGTTTGAACCCGGGAAACAGTCAAACGATAAGATTCACTTGATAAGGGCATACTGGCTTTTTGACTTATGAAGAAGGGAACTTGGGTACAAAGGTACCAGACCCAGAAGAGCCTTGTAGACCAGAGTCATCCAGTGAGTGTACCTCCTTGCATTCAGAAGGCCACTCAGCTTTGGCATACAGTTCACAATGGCAAGTTCTGACAGCCTGTAACAAACCTCAGAGTGCTGTGATAAACAGTTTAAAGGCTGGAGACGTTTGGTTGAAGCATTCATATATAAAACATCACCATAGTCTAGCAATAGTAAAAATGTTTACGAGCTTTAAGAGAAAAGCAGGATGCATTTCAATAGTAAAACCCAAGCCTAACTCTTAATTTCCTCAAAATTGGCTACGTGTGCTTTGAAGGAAAGCTCCTGATCGAGAAAAATGCCTAAGTACCTATAGCTGGACACTAAATTTATTTGTTCACCTTGGGAAGTAATAATCATTGATTGGTATTGCACAAGGGTGGAACAATTTTTGAAAATCATTTATTTAGATTTATCGGTCACACTTTACAATAAGGTTCATTAGTTAAAGTAAATTAATGCATTTACTAACATGAACAAACAATGAACAACACATTTACTACAGTATTTGTTCATGTTAGTTAACGTTAGTAAATGAAAATACAGTTGTTTATTGTTAGTTCATGTTAACTCACAGGGCATTAACTAATGTTAACAAGACTTGGATGTTAATAAAGCATTATTAAATGGTCAATTATGATTAATAAATGCTGTACAAGTGTTGTTTATGATTAGTTCATGTTAGTTCATGTTACCGATTTATCTACATTTAAAGCCAATTTTAGATCCTGAAGACGAGACAGAACAATGCATAAAACAGACTAACAAACCTACTAACAACCGACTAACAAACCTACCTTGTTTTTAGACTGTGAGGTGTTCATCACGCTTCTCATCTCTTTTCCCGTATATATGACCACACCTATGACAGTACCTGGAAAATAAACGACAAATTGCAATGACTGATTGCAAACGATTGGTAATAAATAAACATTCTGTGTATTTAAGGTCAGCCTAATGAACAATTAGCTCAAAAAGAGCGTTTACAGTTAACGGATGCAGTCGAGACTCAGACAAATGATTCAATATGTGGGACACCCAGAAATAAACCGTTACAATGAGGCCTATTATAGTCAGATCAATGGTGCAGCTTTGGTAATGGACTGATTCATTAAAGTAAACTAATTAGGGATAGAGTATGCAGCCTTGCCACTAAACGAGGAACTTTCATTTAAACACAGTAACACAATATAAAGTGTACTGCAAGTGAGCTTCAATATTTCTCAATTTCTTTAAGCTCGACATATCGTTTCGTGTTTGGAAAGCAACGAAACCTAGGCTGCTCCCAAGGGGGTGTTTAATGGGCTAGGACTACAGGGCATATCGCTTTCTAGCCCCATGGTGTTTTGTGTTGGGTCTGCTTGGTTGGACGGGATGACGTCACCAGACGGTGTTTTTGTGGGGAGATATGGAAGGACTTTCTTGGGCTGAAGGTCACACCATGCTGGGGAATAAGAAGAACCTCTGGAAACCCCTGGAGAACTAAGACTGGGGTAACCACAGATCAATGAAGGGCCGATTGCTGGCACAAACGCACGCCGCTTGAAGGAATAGGCCGGCTATTATTGTTGGACTGGGATCAGATTCTAAACAACAGACCCCTAGGAGATGTCGGAGAAAGCGTAGTGGCTAAAACCGATCTCGGACCTGTTCTTCGGGGACACGTTTCATTGACACCGCAGGGACAGGCCTGCAAAAAGCCAGACACTTTGGCTTCCCATTAACGGCTCCTCATATTTCTCTGCTCATGAGATTGTTTGAATAGTAGCAGATGAGTCTGGTGGTCTCGAATGACAAACAAACGGGAGAGCGAAGGGGGTCTTGAGTGATGCTGGCCGATCGACTCGGTATCAACGGCACACTCTTCTACAACACAATAAACTCGAATGATATTTGACCTGCCGATGAATATTTCAGACCTCTGAGGCTGGTGTTTCTCTTCAAGAAATTTGGTGCTGGAAAGGACTCTTTGCTTACCAGATGCCACCACAGTGCTGGCCCACAGGGTGTTCTCAATGCTCAAGCTCTCATGGATGGGAGGGTCACAGTCCTCCTGGGGACAGAGATCGCACATTAGTGTGGGTTTATACATCTCGGTCTGTTTTGATTTCATGCTTATCTAGCACAGGGGGAAAGAAAGCGGTTATCAATTATGGCCTTTAAAAAGCAGGTCAATAAAAATGACAAAGACTCAAAGCACAAATAATGAATCGATGAACTTTCATCACAGCGAACGGTAAGCAGGGAATTAGATGGTGGATTGAATTACACTAATGCCCAGTTAAGCGACAAAGTCCATTTAGAGGGGACGGTGAAATCGGTTTGACTTGATTTGCCTTGTTTACTAAAACAGCGCTGAACATCATAATAAGGCTTCGTTTGGTGTTAGCACGCTCTGAGCAGAACAGAACAGAAATTGTGACGCCAGGCCGTAAATCAAGGGAGAAGCGCAGAAATTAAATCTTTAAATGCTTTTTTCCACATAACATGTTGTGGCTGGGTGAATACGGATGATATCTAATTATCCGCTGTCAGTAGGGCATAATATACAGTGAGAAAGAGGACCACACACATAGCGGTTGCCGAGACATGCGCACTGATGCAGACAGCAAAAGAGATGTGTCTTCTGTTCAAGACGGCCCACTTGCTCTTGTCATTTGTCTCTTTCTGGCCAACAGATGTAGAGCAATGCCAACCTGTCAGATTGGTGAAAAGCTGGAGGGAGATTTATCTAGAGAACAGGTCTTTTATCAATGATAAGTGTCCAAAAAACAGGCTTCAAGAAAATAGTTTTAAGCTATAAATCATAACTTTATACTTCTGATAAAAAGTTCTATATTAAATATAAAAAATATATATCGTTTTAGTTCATTTTTTAAAGGAACCATAGCACACTGAGCATATATTTGTTCTCTTTTCAGAAATGACTCAGGCAGTTTAATGAGAAACATTTGCATGCATCATATTTAAGTGATTAAAGGCTGTCATAACTTGGGTGTGGTTCCTCCTGAAAATGAATATTTTGCCATATTTAGTTACTATTATGTTGTTCAAAACCTGTAAGACATTCTTTCTTCTGCAGGATAAAAAAAAGAAGATATTTTATAATGGAATTGATGCTTGTCAAAATGTTTGGGTTATCAAAAAATTGCGAGGTTAAATATCTCTTTAAACTTCAGAAAGTAAACAACTCTTCTTTATCTAAATCCCATGAAAGATGATTCATCAATATTCTTTCAATAATTTTTTTTTTCAACTTGGTCCCTTTATAAATCAGGGGTCGTTTTTATTCAGTAAGGAGCCGTTCACATTGCATCTTTTGTGCACGCAAGTTTGTTACTTCCAATGGAGGTGCTGGGCTTGGTTGCGCATATTGAGAGCAATGCGCACATGATGCGATGCATTCGTGATTTCCAGGTGCACTGAGTTGAAAACATTTTAACTTTATGAATGACGCAAGTGCACCCGTGACAAGAACTGAGCAATCGGTTTAATACTCTGTATGGAATATACACATTTCGGTAGACTAACTACCTCAGACAAACACAGAGCACCCAAACGCTGCAGTGCTTTATAATTTTCTCCATAAATAAAACTTTTATCAGAGCTGCAAGTCTAGCTATGTCTCATTTCAGAGCTTGAAAGTTGAGTCCTTCGAAGTCCACACAAGCCAAAACGAAGATTTCGAAATGAGACGATCTAGCCTACTGAGGACAGATCTCGTCACCTAGGTAGCACAACAGCTGCCGTTAATAAGCGGTAATAAAATTTTTAATGACTTTTTTCCAAAGTGAATTTAAAACTTATTTTAAGTGATCTAAAGGCGAAGCAAGGTTTATAAAAGCTAGAATTACATTTCCTTTGATCCATACATGTACACATAAAAATGCAAACTGTCTATAAAATCCCTCTTTTGTAAGAATAAACAATTCATACATTTAATCCGGAGTTTTTCTTTTAAAAAAGTCCTGCCGATATTAGCGCGCAATGAATCTTGGGATGTTCGAGGCTGCAAAGGATCCACCGGTTGTGTCCTTCATCACCTGAGAAACGAAGGACGCATTTGAAGGAGTCTTCTAATTTTTTCTTTTAAATTAGACAGCCTTCGTCGCACCATGATGACACAGCGCCCTTTGCATGCATCCTTCGGACATTGCAGCCTCTGAAATCAGTTTGTCAGTTTGCCATTCTCTGAGAAAATGGTTGATGGTCACCTAGCAATGAAAGATGACAAAAAAAGCAAGCGCAAAGCACATTGAAAATTGTGAAGGAATTGCTTTCCGTGCGTTTTTAGATGCGACAAGCAAAAGGCCCCTAAAAAATTGACTGTAAAGACTTTTACATTGTTACTTTTGCAAAAAAAATGCTGTTATTTTGAATGTTCTATTGAATAAACTGTATATTTTTTAAAGTATCAAAGCTTCCAGAAAACATTTAGAAGTACAACTGTCTTCAACAGTTATTTGAAACTACCATTTCACAACTATTTTTACTTAAAAAATGCAGCTTTGTTTAGCAGTGAGGGCGACACGGTGGCTCAGTGGTTATCACTGTCAACTCACACCAAGAATGTTGCTGGTTCGAGCCCTGGCTGGGTCAGTTGACATTTGTGTGTGGAGTTTGCATGTTCTCCCCATGTTCGTGCGGGTTTCCTCCAGGTGCTCTGGTTTCCCCCACAGTGCAAATACATGCGGTGTAGGTGAATTGAATAAACTAAATTGTCCGTAGTGTGTGTGTGAATGTGAAAGTTTATCTGTGTTTCCTAGTACTGGGTTGCAGCTAGAAGGGCATTCGCTGTGTAAAACATATGCTGAATAAGTTGGCGTTTCATTCCGCTGTGGCGACCTCTGAAGAATAAAGGGACTAAGCCGAAGGAAAATGAATGAATAGATGTTTGATAGTGCATATATGTGTATACTAATGCATAACTAATATAATGTAATATATACAATAAACGAACACAAACCCTACCCAAAAAACAAAAACATTTTCATTATGCAAATGTTTCCCCCCCTCAAATGAGGATGTCGCCAAATCCCCACAAAGTATATCTAAATAAACCTACACACCTGTTTAAATAACGAGGCATACAGACAAGTGTACATAACGTCAGGAGAGAACACAGTCCTGAGCTTTTACATGGTCTGACCTCTCTGATATCAGCAAAGATGTGTGCGCGTGTGACTGTCATAAAGAATGATCATTTCCACATTTACATTTATGGATTGTTTTATCCAAAGCGACTAACAAATGATAATAGTACAAGCAGAAACTAATCAATCAAGTCATTAATCAACGGATTAAAATGCCATTGTAAACTTCTGTATTGATGTTTAAACCATAAAACTTTATCGTATCAAACATGGCTTACTTTGTTCAGTGAAGAAATTCAGATTATTATTATGTACAGTGGCACTTTTCAATATATGGGGTAATGAGACTATAACTGCTAGGTTCAACACAATCAATTTGTACTGGGGCAACATGAAGGAACTAAGGTAACTTATTCGTTTTTACAAATTTAAGCAGATTGAACATAAAACAATTAAGTTGTCTCCCAAAAAAACTCAAGAATTAGGTTGTCTCCGCTCATTTTAAGCAAGGAGTTTGAACAAACAGCACAACATTTTTGATCCTATGTAATGTAGTTGTTTTTAAATATAAAAATCTACAAAGATTCAAAAGATTTGCAAGATCACAGTCTCTCTTCAAAAAAAAAAAAAGGCTGAAATGAGTCTTCATGAGCAACTCTGTCTTAAGCGAGATTATTCAATTTACATATAGTTTAAACTGGCTTCAAGCGTTTTATTTTTATATATATATATATATATATATATATATATATATATATATATATATATATATATATATATATATATATATATATATATACACACGGTTAAAGTCAGAATTATTAGCCCCCCTTTAAAATGTTTTTTCTTTTTCAAATATTATAAAGGAAATTTTCACAGTATGTCTGATAATATTTTTACTTCTGGAGAAAGTCTTATTTGTTTTATTTCGGCTAAAATAAAAACAGTTTTTTATTTTTTTTAAAACCATTTTAAGGTCAAAATTATTAGCCCATTTAAGCTTTTTTTTTCCTCGATAGTCTACAGAACAAACCATCATTATACAATAACTTGCCTAATTGCCCTAACCTACCTAGTTAACCTGATTAACCTTGTTAAGCATTTAAACGTCACTTTAAGCTGTATAGAAGTGTCTTGAAAAATATCTAGTAAAATATTAAGTACTGTCATCATGGCAAAGATAAAATAAATCAGTTATTAGAAATGAGTTAATAAAAGTATTATGTTCAGAAATGTCTTGAAAAAAAAACTTCTCTTCATTAAACAGAAATTAGGGAAAAAAAAATAAACAGGAGAGCGAATAATTCAGGGGGGCTAATAATTCTGACTTCAACTGTGTGTGTGTGTTTGTATATATATATATATATATATATATATATATATATATATAGATATAAAACGCTTGAAGCCAGTTTAAACAGTTTAAACCATATAACTGTTGCATTTTTTAGACGTAAAAAAATGGCTTCTTATACTAATTTATTTCATATACTAATACTTTCATCTTAGGTTAAAAAACACTTTACCGTTCAACTGTATATATATATATATATATATATATATACAGTTGAACGGTAAAGTGTTTTTTAACCTAAGATGAAAGTAAAGAGACCTCCTAAACAAATCTAACTTATAAATTAGTATAAGAAGCCATTTTTTAGCGTCAAAAAAATGCAACAGTTATATGAAGCACTTTTATGATGGTTTTAGAGCACATTTCTGTCATTTGAGAGCTTAACTGACCCACTATCATTCTATTAAAAAGATGCTTTTCAAAAACACACATACAATAGTGTTCCAAGAAGAAAGAAAATGCTATTGGTCTGAACAACATAAGAGTAAGTAAATAGCGACAACATTTTTGGGCGAACTAGTCCTTTAAATAAACAAAGCACTGAAGAGGCAGTAAGGTGCAGCAAGTGTGCTGGGAAGTAAAGAACTGTGGGAAACAGCATTTGGAAGCGTGTCCCGTAGCTGTAGATTTGTGAAAGCAGGCTCAGGAGGGTGACTCAGCGCAGGAAGTGATCTTCTGCCCCTGCATGCTGTGTGGCCAAGAGCGAAGACTTCAAACAAAGACAGGCTTCATGTGGGGGGTCCCTTTTTTTACTTTCCCTCCCTCTCTCTTTCTCCGGTACTGTGCTAATCTGCTGTTAATAAGGAACTGTGCTCGGCCAATGGGCTGGGAGTGAGCCTAACAACCCGTGATGTCATCAGCGTAGCGAAGAATGCATCTCTTTTGCATTCCAGAGACACTTCAGCTCATAGTCATGTGAACAGGCACACTTTGAGAATCCGTGTTATTTTAATGTACAATTAAAAACAGCGGTTAGGTTTAGTTTACTGGGCAACAACACAGCATTAAATACCTCTACAAAAACCTAACAGCAGGTTTAAATCGGAGCTGTGACGTCACAGCGCATGCTAAAACGAATCCTCGTAAAAATTCCTTCATTAACAGCCGTTTCTCTTACCCTCGTGAAGTTCCCCTCAAAACTGTGAATGTCCAGTTGAGGCTTCTGGGCGTAAACGTACGCGCTGATGGAGAAGAGATCCTGCAAACAGCAAGCGGAAAAGGTCAAGAAAAAACACTGACACGATAAATCAGCACCAGAAGCACAGTTCTGGGCCCAAACCCAGCCTCTTGTTCGTGCAAGCTTTATGGCAGGACTCAAAGCGACTAGCAATCAAAGCGATTCTCATGACAATCAGCCCCTTCTGACATCCTGGGTTTCAAACAGAACAGATAATGCAGACAAAACAACGTAATTAAAACGAAACCAAACGTTTGACGGCTTGCTTACAAATTATAATGACTTCTGCATTTGATGACGTGTATGAAAAACAGGCGATCTGACCGTCAAGCCCACCAGACACCCGATCCGACCGGCAATCATTCGCCGGCTTGCTGAAATTTTAATTCTGTGATCACATTAAGTGGTTTCGGAAAGACAAATACAAACGTGAACCCTTGCTTGAGGTGAGTGTCATCTCCACGCCGATGGCACCGGGAGACAGGCCGTTTGGCGGATTCCAGTTGTCTCTCGGGGTAAAGTTACCGGCCCATGTGAAACAAACCCTCGGGCCAGTAAATCAGATACACACTGATATCAAACATGAGCCTTCGTATCATCAGCCTGAGAGAGTCTGAGTGTGGGACACATCACTCATTGCCTACGGGGGTTAAGTTACAGACCCATCCGAGAACAGGACAGAAGGAGCTGAAATGTGATTTGGGATGCAGCCGCTTTTACTTCACAAGAAGATGATGTTTGACGATCTTGTGTTATTTTATTAAATATACTTTTTCATATTTTAATCATTAAACTTATTATTCTTCATATTTCTGCCAAAAAGACGTGAAGGAGCATTTTATTTTTGCCAGTTGTCGTTTTATACTTGAGATTATTACAAACAGGGCTTGACATTAACTTTTTTGATCACCAGCCACTGTGGCTAGAAGATTTCTAACTTTACTAGCCACTTGCCATTTTTTACTAGCCACAATTTTGCTGTTGGGAAAATATTTTATATGCATACATTTGACTTTGACATGCTAAAATGACTTGATTTAGATGTTGTGTTATGTTCACATGCCTCCTCATTCATTTCACTTTTTTTGGTGTGTTGTGTATGAGCTTGCTCAGTGAGCATGAGCAAATGGGTTACAGTTTCATAATAACACATCGCAATTCCTTTTATTTCACATGACTTTTCAGAGCTTAAAATTAAGGATTTACCAATTTTACCTCTGACCACACCAAAAATAAATAAATTATTATTTCTTAGCAACAAACTCTAAATAATGTGCTCAGAACAGGACAGAAGGAGCTGAAATGTGATTTGGGATGCAGCGGCTTTTACTTCACTAGAAGATGAATGCTGATGATGTTTGACGATCTTGTGTTATTTTATCAAATATACTTTATTTTAATCATTAAACTTATTATCCTTCATATTTCTGCCAAAAAGACATGAAGGAGCATTTTATTTTTGCCAGCTGTCTTTTATATCTAACATTATTACATACAGGGCTTGACATTCTCTTTTTTTGATCACCAGCCACTGTGGCTAGTAGATTTCCAACTAGCCATATGCCATTTTCACTAGCCACAATTTTGCTGTTGGGAAATTATATTTTATATGCATAAATTTGACATGCTAAAATTACTTAATAGAAATTGTGTGTTATGTCCACATGCCTTCTCATTCATTTAACTAGTTTATGTGTTGTGTTCAGCTTGCTTCAGATGACTTTTCAGAGCTCAAAATTAAGGATTCACCAAATTCATCTCTGACCACACCAAAATAAATAAACAAATATTTTTTAGCCACAAATTTTATAATAATGTTTAACAGTGAAAGTTATATTTTTTTCTTGAGACAGGTTTATTTCTTTTATTTGCTGTCCTATTTTTAAAGGGACAGTTCACCCCAAAATGAAAACTTATTCAGCATTTACTTAAGCTCAAGTAGTTTGAAACCTTCATGAGTTTTTTTTTCTGTTGAACACAAAATAAATTGATTTAAACAATGTTAGAAACCTGTAACTATCAAATTTTATAGTGGGAAAAACAAATACTATGGAGGCCAATAGTTACTGGGTTTCAGCATTTTTCAAAATATCTTCTTTTGTGTTCAACAAAATATAGTAACTGTGAAGCAGGAAGGGTAAGAAAATGATGACTGAATATTGCAGGCCAGTAGCCAGGGGGGTTCCAGTGGTTCCAATGACCCACCTCTAATGACAAAGATCCAGAATTTGTCCTATACATGAGCTCATTTGTCCTATTTTGACTGCTACACCATCATAAATTGTGAAAACAACCCATTGAAAAATGCTGTAAGACCAAGCCGAATCATCTGTTGACCATCACATCAGTGTGACTTCAGCTAATCAGTTTTGGACAATGCTAACTATTATGTTTCATGAGTCCAACATCCAGCTGTGCCAGAAAACATACAATCGGATGAAAGTGAAGTCATCTTTCACCAATGTATTGTTTTTAAATAGAGAAAACATTTGCAAAGTAACTTTTATTCTAAATCTTGGACATTATTCTTTGAAGCAAAAAATGACCAGTAAAAAGATGTGAAGCACCAAAAGTGGCCCATATTAAAATTTAATTCAATATTAATTTGGCTATTGTTGTTATCCATTAATTTTCAATCAAATGTACGTTTTTACAACAAAGGCAAAAAAAATATTATATTTTATAATTATTATTACTGTTTAAATTTTTTTATAGTTGAAATGGCCAAATTCTGACTGAGAATTTTTGTTATTTGCCTAATGAATGACAATCGGCTACAGTTTTTAATTTTAAAATTTAGTTTCCTTTTTTTTTTCTAATAAAATATGATGTAAAAAATTTTATTTAAAAAAATAATTGTTTATTAATAATTCTTTATTAACAGTATTTATTTTAAATCTTTAGGAAATATTTTGGTACATCGAAAAGCGTGGTTATGATGAAAATCCGACAAGCTAATCCAGCTTAAAATGTCACTAAAATGCAGTAATTAGAAAATGAGGCAAATAATTGAAAAAAGGTTCACATATTGAGAAAAAAAAGAACCACTCATTTCACCAGGGTGGCTACGGGCCGGTATTGTCAGAATATAACTATCCTTTCAAAGTCAATACTATTACCCCCACTTAAGAAATAGTTTGTTTTGATTGGCTACAGAACAAACCACTGTTGTCCAATGACTTGCATCATTAGCATAACTTCCCTTTAGTTAACAGCACTTTAATCTTGCAAAATAACTAGTAAACATTATGTACAGTCATGATGCCAAGTACCATATAAATTATTTATTAGTAATTAGTTATTAAAACTATTATGTTTATAAATGTGTTGAAAAAAAATCATCTCTGTTAAAAGAAACTTGGGAAATATTTGAAAAAGAACATTTTTGATTGACATTAAAAGTGAAAGACTGGGAGCTGATTTAGTTTAATAGTATGCAACAATTAGTAAATATTTGCAAAAACTATTCTAAACACGCATTAAGTTCACAACAATATCGAGTAATGTAGTGTTTTCATAGGTTCATACCCCTAAGGCAGGAAGTCTTTGAGTGCAAGCGACACCTATTCGCAATTTCCAATCAGTCTCTCCATCCAGCTGATCCGTTCTTATAAAACACGAACCTGAAAAGTAAAAACATCATAAATCTGACAGAATAAAAATGATAAAACCAATAATCTCAAGTTTCGCAGTCAAAACTCTTATATAAGCTGTCAACATCCATTATTTTTGTTTACAGAGAGAAAAGTGAGAGGGCTGGAGATGTATGTGTGAAGGACGCATTTGTTATGGGGTAAATCCTTGGCCCCTATACACTAAAGAACTCTGAATGCTTAACATATTGTTCATATTGATCTTAGACAAGACTGATATAACAGCAGGCAGCAGACAGCAAAGGTCAGTCTTTAAGCCTTCAGAGCAAAAGCTTTAGTGCTTATGTTCCACAAGCTCAGATTACATTAATAAACGCTACTGAAGTCTAATTTCTCTGACAAAATATATATCTATACATACAGTTGAAGTCAGAATTATTAGACCCCCTGAATTATTAGCCCCCCTGTTTATTTTTTTCGCCAATTTCTGTTTAACAGAGAGATGTTTTCAACACATTTTTAAACATATTAGTTTTAATAACTCTTTTCTAATAACTGATTTACTTTATCTTTGCCATGATGACAATAAATAATATTTTACTAGATATTTTTCAAGACACTTCTATACAGCTTAAAGTGACGTTTAAACGCTAAACTAGGTTAATTAGATTAACTAGGCAGGATAAGGTAATTAGGCAAGTTATTGTATAATGATGGTTTGTTATGTTGACTATCGAAAAAAATACATAGCTTAAAGGGGCTAATAATACTGACCTTAAAATGGTTTTTAAAAAATTAAAAACTGCTTTTATTCTAGCCAAAATAAAACAAATAAGACTTTCTCCAGAAAAAAAAATATTATCAGACATACTGTGAAAATGTCCTTGCTCTGTTAAACATAATTTAGGAAATATTTTAAAAAGAAAAAAAATTTAAAGGGGGGCTAATAATTCTGACTTAAACTGTATGTATTTCTTATTAACATGAATAAATACCAATACGCTTCAGTTTCAAAAAGGATAAAATATTTGATAGGTGGGGATGAACTGTCCGAGATAAAGTCACAATGAAGTGAAATATAAACTTACAGTAGATGTCATTTCAGTTTATTCATGACAATTTGCATTTTTAGAATTGTATTATTCGTATTGTTTATTATATGCATAATTATATTTGTTTTAATAAAAACAAATTTAGATTTGTCCACCTGTCGGGTTTTGGAGATGAATTTGTCACTATATGGGGCATAAAAATAGGATGCGTGTTTGAATATAACACTTCGTTATTATTGTTCATTTATTCATTTGCTGGAAATAAGTACTGAATTTAGAAATAATTTTGAAACAAATGCCCTTCACAAACAAAATTAAATATGTAGGTTAATGGATGTCCTCAGTGGAGTGCGTACAACACTGTTTCCTTATCCACGAAAGTAAAGAGTAAAAGTAAAGTAAAGAGAAAATAAAGAGGCCAAATGGAGGAGGCTCATTCTTTATCCTCGCACTGCAGATGGTCTGTTTAACTGTTTTCTTGCTAGTGAAGCGTTCAGTTTCTCCTTTTAAAATGCTGCATGTAAATAGCAAATGCGCCATTGCGCAATGCAACTGAATCTTAAAGGGAATGGGAGATGAGTCTCTGATTGGTTTAATGCACGTTGTGCTCAAAACACTCATTAAGAGAATATGCACAACCCTGTTAGGGTTAACACATAATGAAACATTAGTGGTTACTCTCTTATGACACTTATATGAACTTGACTGACTATTCATTTAATCAAATGACCTGAGCTAGACAAGTTAGATGTCATTTGGTTTGATACTGTAAGTGTAGTCTAATTCAATGAAGGAAATATATTGAAACTCCCTAAATATTTTGGGTTATATAATAAATGTGAAGAGTGAAACTCACCAGTCTTCTCAGAAGTTCTGAGAAAAATCATATCAGCAGGAATTCTCTGATTCTACAAAACAAAACATTAAGACGTCACACATTGATGCATGCTATTAAAACTCTAGTGAAGTGCTTTGAAATGTGCATTTTTATTCAATATTGACATAATCTCAACAGAAACATCGTGAAAGGATGGGACATAGAGTAGCTCCTCCTTAAAAAAAACAGCAAACAGCATTTTGTTTCATCACCGCTCTGCATGTTAGTGTTTGAGCTCAAGCACATCAAGCACGTCTTGAAGGGGGCGGGGCATGTCAGATACAGGAGAGCATTTGATTGGTCACGATTTGACAAGAAACTGAAGTATGAGGTGATTTGAATAAAATCGTTGATCCATGTAGGTGACAAACGACAACTTTTTAAAATTTATATAATTTTTGCACATGAATTGTGTCACTGTTTTGGTGCGCACTAGCTTATAAATAGCCTGTAAACTAACAATACTGATAATAACATGTAAAAAAAAACTTTATTTTTATTTTTTGGGACCTTTAACATGCCATTAGTGGCAATAAGTGACAAGCTTATAATCTTATATAATAATTCATAGCTAACTTATACAACTTCTAGCTGTACTTATCAATAATGTGAGCATATATGTATGTTAGCGACTCCAGCTCTGTAACGTTAGTCCTATTTTAGCATTGTGTTGAATAATTGAACAAGGTCATTTCCCTAGCAAGCAATTAAAGCGAACCACAGACAGCGAGGGGAGAGACAGACACAATGTCCTACTGAAAGAATGACAGGATTTCATGTGACGGATCACATAGCGGCAGGTTTATGCTGATACCTCCAACAACAAAAGAGAGGAAGGGATGAAAAAAAGAACAACAAACCTTTTCCACAATGATTAAATCTCCAACTTGTATGTCAGAGCTCTTTACTTGGACCTTCCCTGTAAAAGCAAGATGAACAAATTATTGTAATTAGAATTAATTATTTAGCCTCAGGTCAATTACATGTGACTTAGACACTTTTAATGTGTGTAAATTGGCTGTAACAAGATAACAGCTTCATTTATGTACAGCATATACGTATATTTATATATATTATTATATATATATCAGAATCAGTTTTATTGACAAGTGTGCTTCACACACACAAGGAATTTGTTTTGGCTACAGAAGCTTCCAGTGTACATAAAGTGACAAGTGACAACACAAAATAAATATGAAGAAAAAAAAAAGATAAACATTAAACAGATGCGGTTAGTCAAGAAACCTGGATGATGAGTTGTATGTACAGATTGTTATAAATTGTTATAAATATACAGGTTATAAGGTGCTGTGTACAAGTGCGAATGTAGAAAGTATTGCATTGTATATAGCAATAAGGTGCTGTGTACAAGTGCGTATGAGAAAGTATTGCACATATTTATTGCACAGTAGGGGAATATTTAACTGTTCATAAGGTAGACAACCTGAGGAAAGAAACTTTTCCTGTGTCTGGCTGTTTTTGAGCTTGGTGCTCTGAAGCGCCGACCAGACGGTAACAGTTCGAACAGGTAGTGTGCTGGGTGTGAGGCGTCCAGAGTGATTTTGCGAGCCCTTTTACTCACTCTGGAAGAGTACAGTTCTTGAAGTGTAGGAAGGCTTGTGCCAGTGATTCGTTCAGCAGTCCGGACTATTCGCTGTAGTCTACGGAGGTCAGTTTTGGCAGCTGAGCCGAACCAGACGGTGATTACATATATATACATACATATATAAAAAATTTTTTCGATAGTCTACAGAACAAACCAACATTTTACAATAACTTACCTAATTACCCTAACTTGCCTAGTTAACCTAGTTAAGCCTTTAAATGTCACTTTAAGCTGTATAAAAGTGTCTTGAAAAATATCTAGTCAAATATTATTTACTGTCATCGTGGCAAAAATAAAATAAATCAGCTATTAGAAATGAGTTATTAAAAATTTTATGTTTAGAAATGTGTTGAAAAAATATTCTCTCCGTTAAACAGAAATTGGGGAAAGAAATAAACAGGGGGGCTAATAATTCAGGGCTGCTAATAATTCTGACTTTAACTGTATACATTAACTATATTTATGTACTATCGAATGAATTCATTCTTAAACCTTTTACTGTCCTCTGTTTTTTTTTTCTTCTTCTAACAGTTAATATGAACGACTGTGACTGAGAAGAGCTGGTATGTTTTCACACACATGCACTCAAAAGCCCCTAGTGGAGTACCCGTTTCCCACTAAATGGAGAAAGAGATTCATTATAGATAATTTATTCGGAAATTAAACCCAGACAGGGTGTTCAACAGAAGCCATTTGCATTCTTTGTATGATGAAATTGAATTATCACTGAAGTTCAACAAAGTAGCATATCATCTGTGAGGGAAACGGTCTCATTCACAGACATGTGGAGAACAGCGCTTGTCTTTAACGCATGTAATATTACATATTTATTTGGATATTTTGAAAAAAAAAAGGCAAATTTGACTTGCAATTTGGTGATTTATTTTTTATTTTTTTTACAAGCACGAGTACAAGCAATTCATAGGAATCTTACATTCGAATGTAACTTCCTACTGTATATAGGCTCAAAAAATAGGTTCAAGTAGCACTAAATTGTTGAACAAACTTTATTTATTTTTATTTTTCATGAAAAAAACTAATTATATGCATCACGGAGGCGCAGTGGGTAGCACAATCGCCTCACAGCAAGAAGGTTGCTGGTTCGAGCCCCAGCTAGGTCAGTTGGCATTTCTGTGTGCAGTTTGCATGTTCTCCCCATGTTTGCGTGGGTTTTCTCTGGGTGCTCCGGTTTCCACCCCAGGCCAAAGACATGCGCTATAGGGGAATTGGATAAGCTAAATTGTTCGTAGTGTATGTGTGTGAATGAGTGTGTATGGATGTTTCCCAGTGATGGGTTGCAGCTGGTAGGGCATCCGCTGCATAAAACATATACTGGAAAAGTTGGTGGTTCATTCCGCATTTAATATATATATATATACACATGCAGTTTAAGTCAGAATTATTAGCCCCCCTTTGAATTTTTTTCTTTTTTTTTATATTTCCCAAATGATGTTTAACAGTGCAATGAAATTTTCACAGTATGTCTGATAATATTTTTTCTTTTGGGCAAAGTCTTGTTTGTTTTATTTCAGCTAGAATAAAAGCAGTTTTTAACTTTTTAAAAACCATTTTAAGGTCAAAATTATTAGCCCCTTTAAGCATTTTTTTTCCCGATAGTCTACTGAACAAACCATTGATATAGATTAACTTGCCTAATTACCCTAACCTGCTTAGTTAACCTAATTAATCTAGTAAAGGCTTCAAATGTCACTTTAAGCTGTATAGAAGTATCTTGAAAAATATCTAATCAAATATTATTTACTGTCATTATAGCAAAGGTAAAATAAATCAGTTATTAGAAATGAGTAATTAAAACTATTATGTTTACAAATGTGTTGAAGAAATCTGCTCTCCTTTAAACAAAAATTGGGGAAAAAATAAACAGGGGGGCTAATAATTCTGACTTCAACTGTACCTATGCAGGTTTCTTCAAGTCAAATTTAAGACCTTTTCAATCCCTTTTAAGACTATTATAAGTGAAATTTTAGAATTTTAGGCTAAACATATAGAATTTTTTTTCTGATGGCTTGATTACTTTTGTAAATACTTTTTGTATTAACAGAAGATCATATAAGGGGATATGTTACTTCACTCCCTGATTAGGGCTTTTAATTTAGAGCATGTGCTGTACAAATATTGTATTGCAATGTATTTCATAGCAATAAAAAAACTTAAATCTATTTTTAAAAGTTTTGACATGGATTATTTGTGATTGGGTGTCAGCCTGATTGGGTAGATTTACTTGGACAAAGGAAAATTAAGACCTGTTTAAAATTATTTAAGACAACAACACAATAATTCAATGAATTTAAGACTTTTAAAGACTATTTAAGACCCTGCGGACACCCTGCTATAATGTTAACTGTACAACTTAAATAGATATCAACTAAATATCATTGTGAAATAAATCTTAACAGTTTCCAAATGCTGCAACTCTTTTAGCTAGAGAATGGAGCTCAAAATATAATGATCTGTGAATGATACACAGCACGTCTAATAACATCAGGATTTGTGATGCGTCATATTGTGGTCACCTCTCATTGTGAGTTTACTGTACAGCTGGGAGTTCATCTCTTTATCTCTCCTGCAGCGGCGAACTTCGTCAACCGCCTCTCTCACCATGGTGACAGCCAACACAAAGCCCTGGACGACAAGAAAAAGAAGTGAAAAAACACAAGTAACAACAAAAGTGATGAATGAATTAACATTATTGAGTAGCTTTGTGTGGTCAGACGTACTCACCAATGGGGCCCAGTAGGTGTACAAATATCCTATTTTTAGTGAAGTAACAAACTGAGAACAGGCCACTACTAGAAAATACAAGTTGAGGAAGAACTTAAACTGCTGGTAAAGAACCTAAAAGAAAAGAAAGAAAGAGAAAGAAAGATACAGAAATTATAGCTCTATAACATCTGACAAAGGGGCGACCAATAAAAACTAGGCTTTAAGCTAATTTGGGTACATTTATTTCCTTAAGGAATGATTTATGTACACTCTTCCTGGTTGTGAAATGGAATAAAATTAAAATTAAAATAAAAATAGTAATGAAAATAAAATTAAAATTAAAATAAAATGAAATTAAAATTGAAATAAAATTAAAATAAAATAGAAATAAAATAAAATAGGAATTAAATTAAAATAAAATAGAAATGAAATAAAATACAATAAAATAGAAATGAAATGAAATGAAATAAAATAAAAATTGTATTAAATGAAATAGAAATGGAAATAAAATAAAACAGAAATGAAATAAAATAAAATGAAATGAAATGAAATATTTTAAAAAAATTAAATTAAATTAAAAAATAGAAATGAAATGAAAATAAAATAAAATAGAAACAAAATTAAATGAAATAAAAATAAAATTAAATGAAAATGAAATTAAAATTGGAATAAAATGAAAATAAAATACAATACAATAAAATAGAAATGAAATAAAATAGAAATGAAACGAAATAGAAATGAAATGAAATAAAATGAAAATAAAATATAAATGAAATGAAAATAAAATAAAAATTAAACAAAATAAATCAAAATAAAAAATAAAATTTAAATTAAATTAAATGAAAAAAAACAGAAATAAAATAAAATTAAATAAAAAAGAAATTAAATAAAAAATAGAAATGAAATAAAATTAAATTAAATAGAAATTAAAGGAAATATAATTAAATAAAAACTAAATGAAATAAAAAAGAAATTAAATGAAATAAAATAGAAATTAAATGAAATGAAATGAAAATTTAATTTAATTTAATTAAAAATCTAATTAAATTAGCCAGGACTTTATAATATGGTTATTACAGTAAATAATATTTGCAATAACATTTTACTAATATTTTTAACCATAATTTTACTTTAAATGTATTTACTATCATAAACAAACAATTTTGTTTGTTTGTTTATTGCCACATCAGCAACCTATGGCTATTTAATGGCAAGATCAAGACAGATAAAAACATATTACATAATAACAACAAAACTCATAATTCTATAAGTCCATCCATCAAAGTGCTTGTACGAACAACAAATAATAAAAAATATATTTTTTACATTTATTCATCTTTGTTAACGTTAGTGAATGAACATTCATTCATTTATTGTAAGCTCTTGTTATCTCCCGGTGCATTAACGTCAACAACCTTTGGATTTTAAAGGGTTTCTGCAGGTTTTACTAAGTAAATGTAAGACTTTAAGACATTTTTAAGACAATTATGAATAAAATTTCAGACTAATAAAGGGCTAAAAGCTAAGGAATTTTTCAAATGGCCCATACGAAAAAAAAATTATTTGCCATATCAAAAATGTATTATAATTTAATACATTAAATAATAAATAGTGTTAAAATAGTGTAAAAAAAAGCTCTCCTTGTATCCATTCACTTTTCCCCAACATAAACTTTCTTCAAAAAAAAATTAACCAATGTTTTAAAAACTATAATAAACTAAAACTATGCACAACAACCTGTCCAGTGTCGGTGCGTTTCCGAAAACCATTGCTTGCCTACTAAGGTCGCAAGTTGCATTGTTACAAACATAGTTCGTTGATTTGGCATTTCCCAAATCCATTGTTTCAATGAACATTCGCAAACTGCATGACAAACTTGTACGATTGCAACTGCACTTCTAGAGCTGTAGTTAGAAACATAGTTCCTGGTTGTGTTCTATTTCCAGTTATCCCCCTATCCCTTTTGAACCTTTCAACATTTAAACTTTAAATGATAAAAAACAAAACAAAACATAAAGTCACCTCTCTTATGTGTAATTTGCTTTTAAAATATCTTTGCAGATCAGTTTTGGCGATCTTCATATTGACAATTCCGCTCCCTTTGTAGTGCACTTTGAAAACATTTATGCCATTTTGAACGCAGCCGTGACTCATGACAAAAGCTATAGGCAGTGCTTCCCATACAATGACTTTACTTGGGCGGACAGCCCAGGTATATTAACAGCCGCCCAAGTATATTTGGTAGTGACACGTGAAAAATACTATTATTATCATCCTTTTACACTTATTTGCATCCGCCCAAAAAAGCCAAGCATTCATGATCGATTAACCAGTGGAAAATCTTCTCTCACTCTGCACGTTTCCTACTGCTGGTTCTGTATGTTTGGGAAACGCATGTCAGTGTCCTCTGCAGTAAATACATGGAGCACTTTTAAACAAATGTTATTGTAAAGAAAATAATTAAACCATTATGTTAAACAGAGTAAAAAATTACCTTTTTTGAATAAAATCCTTAGTGTTATTGAGATGAGTTGTTGAGATGATGATTGTATTGGTGTTGGACAGATTGGGTAGCAATACATAAGCAAATGAACTTAAGACCTCTTTAAGACCTACAACACAATATTTCAGTATATTTAAAACTTTTTAAGGCCTTCAATTTTGAGACTTTTGACATTAAGTCTTAAAATTTTGACATTTTAAGACTTTTTAAGACCCTGTGGACACCCTGTTTTAATGATGCATTAGCAAATGTTGAACTGATTAAAATCTTCGCTCTTAGTTCATGTTAGTAAATACATTAGCTCTCATGGAACTTTATTGCAAAGTGTGAGCAGTTTTGTAATGACAGTAATAATTGTGACATCCTAACACAGCTTTTGGAGGTGCACCTGATTGGCTTATGCATAATTCATTGTACAAGCTGCAAATACTTTGCCAAGGGCACATACACAAGCTGCTTTCCCCTGAATAAGACATCGGCAGCAGTCATAATACAGTAGATCGCTTACACTCTCAGTGGAAAAAGATACGCTAGATTGCTGTTACACCCCCTTACTTCACAGCTAGTTACACATTAACCTGATTACTGAGCAAATCTGACAATGGGTAGAGATTTCACTTTAAACAGCCTGGCGAGAGCTGCGGAATAAACGCAGGCATAAACAAGCATCTTTAAAGTGTATATTTAATTAATTAAACGTACAAATTAAATGTTATATTAAAATATTAATACTAATAACCTGAATGAACTAAAAATTACAAGAGAAAACAATACTTTTTGGCAAAGAATTCAAATTTAACACTTGAAAATAAAAAGAAACATGCATGAGAGATTGACTTCACGGCCTTACCCCTGGCACAAAAGTGACAATGTTGTATTTCTGATTCTTGATGGCATTTTTGGGGTACTTCTCTTCACATTTCTCGGGATGTCCCAGCCACACTGTCCGAGCCTTCAGCTCCTTCTTTCTGCGACATGTGTGAACCAGACATTCGCAACAGCTGCATGACAGAGACCACAGGGAGGAAAAAAAGATCATCCAGTGATTAGACAAATTCACTTAAGGGAGGACACAGTGCTACAGGCGCAATTCAGGTCCGGATTTCCAGTAAAAACGCTCTTCGTTTTAAAAATACCCCCAACCCAATAATGAACAAATATCAAGAGTGATCATCACTCCTAATTTGAGGGTTGCGCTGAAAACCGGCGATTTCGTTGAATTATCACCCCGTCAATCACTTAAAATGCACTTGAAAACGAACACTGGGACCTTTTGCGCAATTCATCAGCAGTCGCGCGTATCCAGTTGATTCCACTTGAAATACAACTGACGTTAATGCAACATTAATGTAAGTGATGTTACTGAGAGTGAAGGCAGACTAGCTCAGTCTAGTTTCACTTGAACTTTAGGTGGACAAACAAGGTGTGCTTCCACTAAAAAGACTAAAATTGTTGAAGCAGTAAATGGAGAACACTCAAAAAGAGAGTACATTTGTGAGATGGATTTAAATTTAGATTCACCTCAAGAGCTATAACTATTTATGTGTCCACGATGTTGCTTGATAATGCTGTTTGTTATAAGCTTGCGCTTCAGTTTTATTGACTGCTGTTTTATATGGTTGGGCAGGATAGATTCTGATTGGCTGTCAAGGTTTTTAGCGTTCAATAGATGAATGAAAGAAATCTCAATTTATTTCAATTACACTGTTACTATGCGCGTTATCATTGTGGTTATCCAGATTTTAACTTATTATGTTTATTTTTATTGTTAGTTATCATTCTTGGTGCTAACAGGCCTTTAAAGCCAAAATGCAATTGATTTTACTTCCGTGATACATTTTTTTCCAAACGATAATTATTATGTTTTAAATTACAGAACAAAAAAAAAAAAAAAGTATAAATAATAAACAGATAAAATAATAAATATTTTAAACAGATTTTTAAGGATTACAGTGATGCCAACATATTAATTGTAACTTTTAAACTTTATACTTGGCATAACTCTTCATCACTCATTCTTAAATCACTCATTCGTTAGCAATGATATAATCATATACAGTAGTATGATCACTTACTCTTTTACTTATTTTGAGAAGTACTGCTTAAATTAACCAGCAATAATGTTTCGTTTTTTTACATAAATGCATCTGTAACACTGACTGACAACTTAAGACATATTATATCGATTTAATATTCTTTTTCAAGTTCTAATTTGATGTTGAAACCACAATGGAACATCTCATCCTTAAAGAAGTTTTATTTAAGAAGAAATCCCCTCTTTTTTTTACAACTCCACTAGTTTAACAGTTGAGTTTTACCATTTTTAAATCCTGTCTGATGGGAGCACGTTTAGCTTAGCTTAGCATAGATCATTAAATCTGATTAGACCATTAGCCTCTCACTAAAAACAACAAAGATTATATATCATTTTCCTATTTAAAGCTTGACTCTAGGGTGTCACGGTGGTGCATCGAGTAGCAAGATCACCTCAAAGCAAGAAGGTCGCTGGTTCGAGCCCCAGCTGGGTCAGTTAGCATTTCTGTGTAGAGTTTGAATGTTCTCCCTGTGTTGGCGTTGATTTCCTCTGGGTGCTCCGGTTTCCCCCACAGTCCAAATACGCCGTAGTGTATGTGTGTGACTGCAAGAGTGTATGGGTGATTCTCAGTACTGCGTTGCAGCTGGAAGGGCATCCGCTGCGTAAAACATATGCTGGATAAGTTGGCGGTTCATTCTACAGTGGCGACCCCTGATGAATAAAGAGACTAAGCCGAAAAGAAAATGAATGAATGAAGTTTGACTCTTCTGTGGTTACATTGTGAACTTACACACTTTCAGTGGTGCAATTCTAGCACTTGGTGCTGGGGGCTATTTTAAGTGCTGCTTAATATGATTCCACAGGGTAACAAAGCTCCTGGATTATTACACCAAAATAAAAGTTCCTAGCCATATCATCCATGAATATAGCAACTTTTCATTTTACATCAGTCTTACCACAATGTAACTACAGAAGAGTCAAGTTTTAAATAGGAAAATTATCAAAACTCTTTGCTCATTTTTAAGCGAGATGCTGATTGTCTAATCCGATTCAATGATCTATGCTAAGCTAAGCTAAAAGTGCTCCCACCAGACCCGGAGATTGCCTGAATGAATTCAAGAATGATAAGAACTCAACTGTTTAACTCTAGGGGAGTTGTAAAATTAGCCTATTTCCCCCCAAAAAAAGGAAATGTGGAGTTCATTTTGTCTGAGAATAGTAAACTTATTTCTATATTATAATTATTATTATTATTATTAAGTTAATTTAAGATAAAAATGTAGTCTTCAAAACACAATTAAAAAAGTATCTATGCCATCAATACAAAAGACATCTGTGGCTCTTGTCAGTGAGTATTCCATGCAGGCCTTGCGATACCTAACGGGAACAGCAAACCTGTATTTGTGTCCTCTCTAACCCCCGCCAAACAAACCCCTTTCCAGTTAAATGAAAGCTCTGATTCTGTGTGAAGGTCAGAGAGAGAGTGCCAAACACTTTGTTGACCTTCATATTCATTTTATATTCTAGAGGTTGCCATCCCGGGTGAACGGCGTGACGGTACTCTGCCGGTACTCTGCGCAGTGTACACAGTCATGCTGATTGGGTTGGCTGGCACTGAACTAAATGACATAAACCTTGAAAAGAAATATAATAATATTTGTGTTGGCTCTCCCGCCTCCTGTCCGTAAAGTGCCAGCCCCCTGATTCATAAGAGAGATTATTTGCTCAAATGAACGTAGTTCAAATAATAGGGCCATTTGAATAAGCAGAGTTATTCTGCTTGAATTATTTGTTCATTTCATAATCCTTTGCCTAAGCACACAGAAAATTACTGGAAAGCAGCAAACTGGTCAGCTGTGCGAAATCCCATTTGTTCATTAGGAGAAGAAAAAAAAAATCAATACCCAGCTTACAATTGAGATGTGCTGCTGATAAACCGGCACATGAGCGGAGAAGAGTGAAACACGTTTATAATCATAAATGACTAATATCTCTTTTGCATGTCATAGATGCTGCACATTGGAGTATTGTGGGAATTCACGTTCAAAATAGACATTGAGCTCGCTGACATCGTTGGCTGGTTAAGTAAATTTTAGGTTGGCGTGTTTGACCTTCTGATTGGTGATGCGCAGAGAGCACCTCAACCAAAAAAAAACACGACCTGTGCTTGTGTGTATTTCATGCACAGTTACCGGTGCGTTAGAAAGAAGCCGAGCCAAGCTGGCACAATCGCTGCTTACACACACAACAGGCTGCATGACAATGGTGACATTTTATTAACAAAAGGTGAAGGCCAACATCTACTTAACGTTTACAGAAAAAAATCTATCTATCTATCTATCTATCTATCTATCTATCTATCTATCTATCTATCTATCTATCTATCTATCTATCTATCTATCTGTCTGTCTGTCTGTCTGTCTGTCTGTCTGTCTGTCTGTCTGTCTGTCTGTCTGTCTGTCTGTCTGTCTGTCTATCTATCTATCTTTCTATCTATCTGTCCGTCCGTCCGTCCGTCCGTCCGTCCATCCATTCATCCATCCATCCATCCATCCAATCATTTAATCAATCTATCAATCCATCTATGCGTCTATCTGTCTATCTATCCATCCATCCATCATTTAATCAATCTATCCATCTATCCACCTATCTGTCTTTCGATCCATCTATCATTTAATTTATCTATCTTTCTATGACCTATCTATCTATCTGTCTGTCCGTCCGTCCGTCCGTCCGTCCGTCCGTCCGTCCGTCCGTCCGTCCGTCCGTCCGTCTATCCATTCATCCATCCATCCATCCGTCCGTCCGTCCGTCCGTCCGTCTGTCTATCCATCCATCCATCCAATCATTTAATCAATCTATCTATCCATCTATGCGTCTATCTGTCTATCTATCCATCCATCCATCCATCATTTAATCAATCTATCCATCTATCCACCTATTTGTCTTTCGATCCATCCATCATTTAATTTATCTATCTCTCTATGACCTATCTATCTATCTATCTATCTATCTATCTATCTATCTATCTATCTATCTATCTATCTATCTATCTATCTATCTATCTATCTATCTATCTATCTATCTATCTATCTATCTATTGTTTGATCCATCCATCCATCTAATAATTTAATCATTTAATCAATCTATCTATCCATCTATGCTTCTATCTGTCTATCTATCCATCCATCCATCCATCATTTAATCAATCTATCCATCTATCCACCAATCCAATCTGTCTTTCCATCCATCCATCATTTAATTTATCTATCTATCTATCTATCTATCTATCTATCTATCTATCTATCTATCTATCTATCTATCTATCTATCTATCTATCTATCTATCTATCTATCTATCTATCTATCTATCTATCTATCTATCTATCTATCTATCTATCTATCTATCGATCAATCGTTTGATCCATAGCGTCTATCAGATAGCGTCTATCTGTCTATCTATCATCCATTCATCATTTAATCAATCTATCCATCTATCCACCTATCTGTCTTTCTATCCATTCATCATTTAATTTATCTATCTCTCTATCACCTATCTCTCTATCTCTCTCTCTATCTATCTATCTATCTATCTATCTATCAATCTATCTATCTATCTATCTATCTATCTATCTATCTATCTATCTATCTATCTATCTAATTATTTATCCATCCATTCATGCATGCATCAATCAATCAAGCCATCATTTAATCAATCAATCAATCAATCAATCAATCAATCAATCTGTCTGTCTGTCTATCAAAGGCCTTGTTTACATCTGGTATTAAAGGGATAGTTTACCCAAAAATGAAAATGCATTCACTATTTTCTCACCCTCGAGTAGTTCCAAAACTTTATGAAGTACTTTGAACCTACTTCCTACTTTGAACACAAAAGAAGAAATTTTGAAGAAAGCTGAAGACATTGACTTTCATAATAGGAAAACTAAATACTATGGAAGTAAATGCGATTACTGGATCACAAAAAATGCATGGTGGAATCATGGCCTATCAATCCATGCATCCATCAATTCAGACTGTCAATCAATTAAAAACTAATTTTAATTAAATTAATAACAGTATATCGATATATGTGTCTATGTGTTTATTTGAGACTATTTTTGATTATTTGATTAGTGCATCATGTTATTAGTTTTAAGTGATTTGATCTAATATAGAGACCTTAAATGTATATAATGCATGTATAAATGTTTATGAAGGGCGGCATAGTGGGTGCAGCAGGTAGCGTAGTTTGCATGTTCTTCCCGTGTCCGCGTGTGTTTCCTTCGGGTGCTCTGGTTTCCCCCACAAGTCCAAAGACATGCGATATTTGTGAATTGGGTAAGCTAAATTGTCTGTAGTGTATGTGTGTATGTCCTGGTTTTCCAGGTTTGGGGTAGAGCGATGGGCTAACAACCTACCTCGTAAAAATTACGAAACACCAACATGGTGCGGCTAAATATCAACTTCAATATAAACGGCCCTGGGAGTAAGTAAATAAGTAAGTATAAATGTTTATGACATTTACAACAACAAACACCAAGTTCTTTTTGTTTATTATAAGTGCAAACTGCAGTCCTGTTGTCTGAGCCTTTACTAGTGTGACTGCCTTTACTTCTGACAACTGTGCAAAAAAAATTTAAATTATGTATATATAAATACACCAAGAAAGCATAATAAATTTAATTTCAACAAATTAAACTGAATGAAATGTATTTTAGAAAAAAATGAATACATAAATGGGTGAGCCTAGAGGTTTGAAGTACAGAGCAATGCAAAATTACAATTAATAAATACTTTAAAACTGCAATGTGGTCTTTATGAATACATTTTTTGTAGTATTTCAATTAGGGCTGTACAATTTATTGTTTGTGTTATTGTTCACAGTGTGATCATTTGCAACAGTTACATCACAGAATATGCAATGTTGAGTCTGTATTTTAGGCCTGTGACTGTATAATGATTTGCAAAGCATTCAGACAAAAGATATTGTAACATTTCTAACTTTAATAACGATTTATTTTATTGTATTATTTTTATTTTTATTATTTAATTACTGTACCTGAATACGCTGAGACTCGGAAACCGATAAAACAGTTTAATTCAATTATATCTTTTTCATTGTACTGTATTTATCTCTGCTTGTAGATTGTTTATTAGATTTTATGCAGATGCACTCCCTATAGAATCATCTCAATATATTTAAAATGATAAAATCTTACCAAATAGACAGATATTAAGTGCTCTGGTGAAATTATATTCACAATTCAACACAGCCCTAATATAAATAATTAAATAACAAAATAAATAAATAAATATTTATTCAACTTCAATACAGTTGAAGTCAGAATTATGAGTCCACCTTAGAATTTTTTTTTCTTTTTTAAATATTTCCCAAAAGATGTTGAACAGAGGAAGGAAATTTTCACAGTATGTCTGATAATATTTGTTTCCATAGAAAGTCTTATTTGTTTTATTTCGGCTAGAATAAAAGCAGTTTTTAATTTTTTAAACACCATTTTAAGGTCAAAATTATTAGCCCCTTTAAGCTTTATTTTTTTGATAGTCTAAAGAACAAACCATCATTATACAATAACTTGTCTAAATACCCTAACCTGCCTAGTTAACCTGATTAACCTAGTTAAGCCTTTAAATGTCACTTTAAGCTGTATAGAAGTGTCTTGAAAAAATATGTAGTAAAATATTATTTACTGTCATCATGGCAAAGATAAAATAAATCAGTTATTAAAGAGGAGTTATTAAAACTGTTATGTTTAGAAATGTGTTGAAAAAAATCTTCTTTCAGTTAAACAGAAATTGGGTAAAAAAAAATAAAAATAAGAAAGAGGGACTAATAATTCAGGGGGGCTAATAATTCTGACTTCAACTGTATATGGTCTTCTGTAAATCATATAGCACAAATGTAACACTTTATAATTTTGGCCAGGGGCATCGCTAGACCCAATTTACTGAGGCACATGCCAACCACCAGTGCCCCAGTAAATGCATTACGATATAATTTACTTCATATGCAAGTGTATTTATTAACAGTGATAATTCCGAATAAAGACGTTATTCTCTTTGTGCCACCGAACCAACGCTGGTGAAAGCAGTGTAATCAAAAAGCAAACTGATGCATTTCCGCGTGTGCGCAGAGAACCCACGCACCTCTCGCACGCGCTGCTCTTCTCCCGGTAGTTAACATGCACGCCAAATAAGTAGGCTACTTGTTGCTCACGCGCCGCTCATGCGTTGTAAAACCGGCGTAACAACCTTTTTTGTTTTGTAAATTGACAAAACTAAAGTTTAAACAATATCATGGTGATCTTTCTAAGCATGCCTCCTGATAGATTTTTTGTATGAAGCAAAATAGAGGAATGACAAGTCAGGGAGGTAAGACTTAATAAACCCAATTCTCTGCCATGTGTCAAGTCTAAGTCAACAGATAATTCTGTAAAACATATTTTTTTTTGTATTCTATTGAATTGTCTATAGAATTTCATTCATTCATTTTCTTTTCGGCTTAGTCCCTTTATTAATCCGGGGTCGCCTCAGCGGAATAAACTGCCAACTTATCCAGCACATGTTTTACGCAGCGGATGCCCTTCCAGCCGCAACCCATTTCTGGGAAACACCCATACACACTCACTCACACTCATACATTATGGTCAATTTAGCCCTCCCAATTCACCTGTACCACATGTCTTTGGACTGTGGGGGAAACTGGAGCACCCGGAGGAAACCCACGCGAACGCAGGGAGAACATGCAAACTCCACACAGAAACGCCAACTGACCCAGCCGAATCTCAAACCAGCGACCTTCTTGCTGTGAGGTGATAGCACTACCTACTGCGCCACTGCGTCACCCTATTGAATTTCATTCAAATGAAATTAATATTCATGCAAAAGATTTCTTAAATGATCTTAGCATATCACTCCAGTCGTGTCTTAACATTGTTTTCCAGTCACATTTAAGATTACTTATAATATTCTTATAAATAAATAAAATAATTATAAAAAAATCTTATAAATAATAAATTATAAAATTATAAATACTGTATAATAACAATAATACTTTTATTTATAATAAATATTTGTTTTGTATTTATATGTATATATATATATATATATATATATATATATTTTTTTTTTTTTTTTTTTTTTGAGGGGGGTTGGGTAAGAGGGTGCGTGCCTCAGTAGAGCTTTATGTCTAGCAACGCCCCAAAAAACACTAAGCTTTTTAATTTACATGTAAAAAATATTATAGTTGTATTGTTTTGAACAAAAAAAGTCTTGTGTGGAAAATCTATATATGTGACGTCAAAGAAATCACTCTTTTAACCCACATATAATAATATGTAAGTCAAATGTAACGGAATTAATTTAATTGCGTGGTCTAAACTACAGTTATCCTGTGTTTCTTGATGTGCATATAACGGGGTAGGGGGATGGAGGATATATACGCGGTAATAGCTATTAAAAGTATTTTTCTTTCTGATTGTAAAAATTGCATATTATCATTTTTGGAAATAAAAACTGAATTACAGAAAAAAAAAAAAAAAACGTCTAGCTCATTTATTAGATAGCTGTTTAGTAACTGATAAATTCTTTCTGCATTTCATGATCTTTTACTATTAACCTCAGACTTTTCAATGATAAAACAGTAGTTTATTTCAGATAGACAAATATCAATTTTCGAGCACCCTGATATTGAAAGCAGCAACTGATGAACATGAGCTCTCATGTGGACAGTTACCTGCTGCACAGGACCTTCCATCCACCACAGAGAAACCAGCCCAGTCCTCTGCGTCTCTGACTCACTCTGGCTCTGGGCAGCGTCTGATAGTCACTTTCGTCGTTTTCGAATGCCTCCTCTGACATCATCAAGGGCATCTCATCAAGGTTCGAGGATTCGTCTTCAATTTGATACCTGCAACATTGTTACATTAAGACACAAAAAAAGGCAATGACATCACACCTCTTATAATTTATGCATAACAACACTTTTACAAAAAAATGATTACATTTGTGTAGACTAATATACGTTTCTTTTATAAGCTACAAAAATGACACAGGTTTTGGAATTAATGTCACGCCACAAATGTAATAAATAGACACATTCCCACATTCACCATTACCTCTTAAATGAAATAAAAGAACTCTTACAAGAAATTATTACATTTGTTTAGACTGATATAGCGATTTCCTATAATAACAATGCTATAAAAACAACAAATGTTTCAGTTTCAGCTTAAATGTAATAAACAGAAACATTCCCACTTTCACTATTACCTCTTGAATAAAAATAAAACAAAACAAAGCATTATGCAATAAAAAAGGATATTTCTTAAGGCGCCTACATGAATGAGTGGAACAAAAAATAAATAAAAAGCAGAAGTTGAGGGAACTGTTCCTCTCTCAGACTGCGTTCCTCATTTATCGAGACGAGTCTCAAACCCAGATCAGCAGAATGCTATTGTGACACTCTGAAACAGCCGACGTCCCGAGAGGATATCAACTTCCACCCACACAAAAGCCTGGCCGTTTCTGCACCAGATCCACTTTAGCCTTAGCGTCAAAACCTGCATGCTCCCTTTTCACTCTGGAAGCTGTCCGTGGATAGATTTAATTCATGCAATTAGGCCTGTGTGACCACTGTAAACACTGACAGCCTTTTGCAGTTCAACACTGAAAGCAGTGTAAAAATACATAGCAGACTCAGACTGAACAGGCCTGCTCAGGTAGTGATACCATGTCTGTTCAATTATTAAAGAAGTGTAATACAGTTACAATGGTGGACATTAACAACCTACAAACTAAGGATTTTAAATGAAACATTCCCTTTTCCTCTAAAAGCAATAGATTTGTCAGATTAGAGAGAGTGAACCAGAAGTCATCCCTTCACAACACAACAAATGGCTACATTGCGCACTTGCTGAATGACATGATGATGATGATAATTAAAAGGCTTGTAAAAATATATCATGTTTCATATTATTTGATATCAATAACTATTGAATTTTTTTAACAATCCATTTAGGAATATTAGGATTTTTTTTTTATTTAAGCACTTTATTTTTAATTTACCTACATTACTAAGGCAAATAGTTTTAACAGTCAAAAACAAATATTTAAACAAAATATCTCATCTCTTTATAATGAAATAAACATACAGTAAGTGTTAGAGACTCTTAAACTCGATAAATAAAATGTTACAAAGTGTGTACAACTAAGGTAAATCAACATCTGTAAGTATAATAATAATAATAATGATACAGTAAACCTCAAACTCTGTAAACAAAACAAATTATGATAATCAAATCTGAGCTTTCAAGTAAAGGAACCAACCATCATTGTTCAAATACGTCTAAACATTAAAAATTGTGAATTTGAATAATTATATAACCTCCTACGCTAAAATCTTTTTCAGATGGGGAGCTAGTGCTAGGATGCACAAGAAAAGAAACCAAAAAGCCACTCTGGTGACATACTTGCATCCTTTTTATTTACAATCTCCTCACTGCTGCTAGCCCCCATGCTCATCTTTGCATGTGTCAGTTTTGCATGTGGTTTCCTTGACCATTGCAATGGGCTTTGCGACTGCTTCAATAGGTGTGCGCTCAGCACTCACATTTTGATAAAACTATAGCTCTTCATACCGAAGCTACATACTGAATCTTTTTTTAGCGATATTGACAATGGTGTTTGGTCAATAAATATCCATACCGATTTTATCACCCAGCCATACATAAAAGCAAACAGCAAATAGCTTTAAAAATTAAGCATAAATCCCTTCTTTCCCATATTTACTATGCTTAAAGTATCAGCCTTTGACACTGTTTACTAGGGCTGCACAATATATAGTTTCAGCATCGATATCGCAATGTGATCATTCGCAATAGTCACATCACGAGTATACGCAATATTGAGTCTGGATTATAACTGATAATTTTGCTGTTTTTTGTGACTGTGTGAGGGTAGCATTCAGGCATAAGAAATGATACCATTTGTAACTTAGAAAAATTATTATCAACTAATTTTATTTAATTGTTTATAAAACGAAGACTTTGCAGTATTGTTTTTAGGGATGTAACGATTCACCGTGAGCTGGTTGAAAATCGATTCAAATATGTGATGATTGAAATCGGTATAAATGCTGAATGAGTCGTGATACATGTTTTGACCAGAGGGTGTGCTGTATTTACAAGCGAAAGCTCACTTTACCTGCACATCAGCGGCGAGCAAGAGGTGGGGGTGCAGAGCAAAATGACAGCGGTGAAGTGCACCAGATAAAAACAAACTGTGTGCAAATACTGCAAAAAGTTTTTACTTTCACTAACAGAAGAACGAATATGATGCACATAAACCATCAGCACAGTAAAAAACTACTGTCACAGACGTCTGTATGCAAAAATAAAAAACGAATAATAAGCCAAACCACGTGGACCGGATGATTTGCAGCTCCGCTTGCTTATATGAGAGCTACGGAGATCACACGGTGCATCAGTGTCTTCATAGCAAAAGTGTGAAGATGTATTTCAGACTGAAAGAGAAAGTTTTCCTGTAACAGAAGCAGGTATTAGACTATTTTTACCCTCTCCTTTTCAAATTAGTTTATGCATATTTTAATAATTTGATTATTATTATTGAAAATTAAAAAATGTTCAAGATTATTATTAAGTGTATCACACTGATACTTAAGCTAATTAATTATACAAGTAATATTAAATATTCACCTTCATAATCATCTTCAACTCCTGTATCTATCCTACTATACAATTAGTAATTTTATAATCAGTATTTTATGACACCCTGCTCTCTGGTTTAGGAAAGGCTTTCCTCTCCACACCAGCCATCTCAGTCCCCAGTGAAAGAGTTCTTTTTTTTCAGCAGGGGACATTGTAAATGTGCAAAGACCTCAGCTTATGCCAGAAAAGATAGATATGCTGATATTTCTTTTTAAAAATGTCAAATCCCAGCACAGTCACAGTTTTAGTTTGTTTATTTTTCTTTAGTTTGTATTGTTTTTTTTTTTTGGAATTAGTTTTTAAAATAGCAATTTAGTTATGGCAGAAAATGTATTATTTTGAAAAAAAAAAAAGAGCAGCATTTAAGAAAAATTGATGTTTATTTCATTTGTATATTTTTCTCTATTGAATTTATCTATGCTTGTAGATTGTTTATGTTTTATGCATTCCCCTACAGAGTCATCCCCATCTAAAATTATAAATTCTTTAAAAATAGTTATTTAACTCACACTGTAAAAATGCTGGGTTCCACACAATCGATTTGAGTTGCTACAACATGAAGGAATTATGTTAATTTATTATTTTATACAAATTTAAGTTAGTTGAACATAAAACAATTAAGCTTAAAATTAAGCAAAAAATCTCCATAATTGTGCTGTTTCAGCTCAATTTAAATCAGTAGTTTGCACAAACAGCAAATGTATGTATATCACAGAATAAAAATATATTGCAATGTTAGATTTTTCCAATATCCTGCAGCCCTAATGTTTACATAAGTATAATTCAAATAAACTTGCATCATGATAAAATCCATATTTAAAATATTTAGGATTGCACAGTTCTGGAAATTTTCAAAGCTGGAAACTTTGCAATGGAATACATGCACTGTAAAATAAATGCTGAATTCCGCTCAATTCCTTTATGTTGTCCCAACACAAATTGATTAGGTTAACCTAATTGTTTTAAAAAAAAATTCAACTGGATTCAACATAACACAATTTGGTCATCCCGAAAACAACTTAAGAAATGTGGCATTTGAACTCATTTTAAATAAATAGTTTAAACATGCAGCAAAAAGTTGTTTTTTGAGTGTGTGTGAATATAGGAATTAAGAGGAATGTGTGGAAATTAAAGGCAATACATTTAAAAGTGACAAAAATGCAGATTAGTCTATAACAGTGGTATGCAGTTAATCTTTCAGGATAATCTGGGTTAAAAAAATGTTAACAAACACATTTTACACAATTTCAGCTAAATGTCTAGCCTGCACATTCATCAATCACATGCCTCAGGGGGAGGGGGTGAAGCCACATTTCTGCATTTGAGTCTAAACATCCATTCATGAAGTTTTTATTTTTTATTTATCACTTTGGATACTTAAACATGGCAGTGCTAAGCGCAATAGGATGACCAGATGGTTACAGTACTTTTTATGGCATAGATGATGTAAATTTGCAAGGAAATTGAAATCGAAGGGCGTGTAAATTTGCTTAATTGTATTAATCTATAAAAGTATCAATTTACATAATTTAAATCACCAAATAACTCGAGTCATACAATAATACCCAATAAGTCTATTTATTTAGGTGTGTAAATGTGTGTAGATATATATTTGTTCAGTTTCATTTTCAGCTCAGTGATATTATTGACAAATATGCAACTAAAGTAATATTTTTAGTCTTTTAGTAGATATATTATAAGAGGGATTTGCTTTGCTTACTGAACAAGTGGATCTAATTAGATTTGCATGTAAACCTTAAATACAATTTTGAATTTTTTTTTATTGTTTTAAGTTAAGCTACTTTACTTTTTTTTTTTTTTTTACAAAATCCTGTGCAGAAATAGCTAAAAATACCCAGCATGTAATTTATTAGTTAAATAAATAACTGATTATTATTATTATTATTATTATTATTATTATTATTATTATTATTATTATTATTATTATTATTATTATTATTATTACTGATTTTGCAGAATTGAGCAAGATGTTGCAGTATCTTGAAGTCCAGGCTGATGTATCAGCTCAATTTTAATCCATAATAAAATTAATTAATAAATAATATCTTTGTTTCATCCATTTATAGTCTTCATTGGTGGCGGAAAGAAAAACTTCTATAAATATGTTTTTGTTTGTTTTTGTGTGAATGGATGGTTAAAAATTAATAACTGTTTTATAAAACAGATTTAGCCCCATAAAACCTGGGTCAAGTGTTTCGGTGTTTTTTTTTTGTTTTTTTTTTGTGTCCATACCAAACAAGCCAAGAGAACCGAAGAGTTGGCATTAAATAGTTTTGATTTCTCTGTTGAAAAGTTCTTTGTGCCAAAATGTTTTATTCAAAAAAACTTATTTCGAACTGCAAAAGGGTGGAAAAGTTCCAAGATGTTTTCATGGGAACTTTATCTGAGACATTTAGGAAATGTTACATTTGGGAAATGCACATAGAATTTATTGGAAATCATTTGGAAAAATGTATATAAAGTGTTTCATATACAAAGTTGACATGCATGCAACTACTACAGGTTTAACTTTAAGTCAGGAACTGTAAGTCTTTCTGGGGTGAAATTTATCACAAATGAGATGGTGTGTGTTGGCAGTGCTCTTTAAAAGAAGAAAAGAGCTAAATAACCAATACTTAAAAAAAAGAACTTGAAAAAATATTTATATATACAATGCACCGACAAATTGTTATTGGGATATTTTGTTTACTTGTTTCAGTTTCCTTCTTGCTATTTGTTCTCTTGTCTTTGTCATTCCTTTTATGTATTATTAGTCAGCTATTTTCTCTACCCGTTCACGTTCTTCTACTTATGTTGTTAAGCGTCCCTGAGCACTGGAAAGGCACTATTAAAATAAACATATTATTATTATTTATTATTTT
Organism: Danio aesculapii; assembly: GCF_903798145.1. Classification (NCBI taxonomy): domain Eukaryota; kingdom Metazoa; phylum Chordata; class Actinopteri; order Cypriniformes; family Danionidae; genus Danio; species Danio aesculapii. The sequence continues at coordinate 21,539,059 of NC_079453.1, read as the reverse complement.
GGAATGATAGACATATTTTTCAAAATAACGCAGCTAGTGTGCTTGTTTAAACTATGACCTATTATATACAGTACCATTAAACAGTTTGAACAAATTAAAATAACTTAATGTTTTTGAAAAACAGAAGTCTCTTTTAAACTCATTATTAAAGCCTACATTTATCTGATGAAGAAAGATAGAAAAAAACAGTATTGTGAAATACATTTACAAGTAATTATTTTATTGTAGTGCTGGGCAAAGATTAATCGCATCCAAAATAAAAGTTTATAAAAACATTTTACAATGAATTCTAAAGGATCACATAATAAGGTAAAGAAAATAATCTTATTTTCACTCTGAAATGTATTTATTTGGACTAAAAATAAAGTTTCTCTAAGTAAGTTTCTCTAAAAAATTTTTGCATAAATCTCCTAAATTCCATATAAATTCAGTAACTAAATTCAATTTTGTAGCTCCTGGTCAACTATAATCCAAACTCTATTGCATATCTTGCGATGTGACTATTGCGCATGTGCACAATGCGATATCAATGTTGAAACAATATATCGTGCAGCCCTACTGTAAACACCGCCGGATTCCACATACTTTGTTCACGTTGTCCCAGCACAAGTTGATTAAATTTAATTTACTGTTGATTAAATGTACAAATTTAAATGGATTGAACATAAAACAATTAAGTTGTCCCCTAAAAAAAACTCAAGAATTGTGTTGAATGAGCTTATTTTAAATAAGTAGTTTGAACAAGCAGCAAAAAAAAATTTTGAGTGGATATCATGTGCTTTTGGTTGGTTCAGATTAGGGATGCACCGATCCCGATACTTGGATTGGATATCGGTTTGACACCACATATTTTTTCTGGATCAGATATCGGCCAGCTTATACCGCGCGTGCTCTATATTCGGTGTAAATAATAAGCTAACAAAATCCATGAAAGTAGCCTATTAAAAGGCACTAGAAAGTTGTCATGTATGCATACTATATCCTAAATGTTTTGAAGCCATTCTATAGTTTAATATGAAGTACAGATGAATATCCAAGTGCTTAAATTCATGTTCAGTGCTTCTTGCCGCCGCACCTGTCAATCCATTCATTTACAAATCAAACTGCGTGTTGCGTTCATGTCAACTTTCTTCAAGATTATTGTCTGTTCCTGTTAATATAAATAATTAGTGGAGAAATACATTTTGTTTTGCATTAAATGGCCTCATTTTGACCTGCAGCAAGGAGTTCATTGCGGTTTCTAAATCACGTTGCACTGTGTCTGTTAGATCAGCAGATCGCATTCGCAACACTAGAGTAGATTACCTGCTCTTCACACACAAGCCTACCTGAAATTTTTAATTAGAAAAGGCTTGAGGGAATACTTTCAGTGCTGCGAATAGTTTGTAAAGCCTGGCTCATTGTGGTCAAAGTAGTTGATTCAATTAATAAAGTCATTATCAGAAAAAGGAATGTTTATTAAGTAAAACTGGCCTCAGACAGTTAAGTCTGTGTCAAGCCTGCAGGAAAATATCAGGCTTTGTTAGAAGGCTGGTTATTTTACCATACATTGAGGGTCAATAGTGGTAGCCTATTGCAGATTTCCAAGAAAAATCTTAATATTAAAAGACGAAACATAATCTGGACCACAACAGATTAATATCATAATGAATTCTCAAATAATGTAGCCTAGTTTACAGCGAGCATCATGTTTTTAGTTAGATTGTGTCTGTTATTTTTACTAAAGAAGATATGAAGAGTTCAAATGCAAAAACCTCTTAAAGCCGTTTGAAATGTTCTCCCAAAATGAGCATTTTTTGCAGCCTCCTATGTTCATATTCTGTTATTTCACTTAAAGGCAATGGAAAGAACTTATTCATCACTGCAAAAGTAAAATTACTGAGCCTACACACGAGTCAGAGAAAAATGCTTATTTAGAAGAAAATATCAAATGGCTTTTAGAGATTTTTGCATCTGAACTCATATTGTTTGAGTTTATCACCAGAACTATAGAAACTTTATTATGCTTTAATTTTTTTTTTTTAAATGGCACAGCATCGGGATCGGATCTGTATCAGTCGATATTCAGAACATTGGTATTTTGGTTCGGATCGGTTGCAAAAAAAAATGGTATCGGTGCATCCCTAATTCAGATGACTTTGATCAGTGTTGCGTTCATATTCCAACTAAAAAGCACCTTTGTCTTGGTCTTGTCTTTAGACATTTATTCTAACTGGACCATAGAATGTTTTAATCAAACTAAATTTACCAAGTGTCAACACACCCATCTTTTCATTAAAATAACTTTATTTGTGTTTTGAACAAAAATAGATGTCTATTAGGTCTAAAAAGACGAGGCTGAATAAGGAAATAAGTAAGCCAGGCTGGCCAAGATGCTTATTCAATAACAAATAGCTGACGCCGCATAATTGTTTCTCCTTGATTTGAAGCAAAATATGGTCCAGACATGTTCTTGACAAGTTTCGTGAGATTCACCATTATACAAGACTTTGAACTAATGATAAACGACAAATATTAACTCTACAAAGGCTAATCGGTTCCTGCCACAAAAGACAACTTATTATTGAGGTATGTCAACAAAAACACATCACTTTGACAAGTGTCTATGCGGACTTCAGCCTTTGATGTCCATTAAAAATTCTTTCTTGACAGCGGCCAAGCAAAAATGAGTGCAATAAAGAAGACAAGCAAGTTAGCTGACCGCTATAATCATAAAAACGATACAGTCTAGTGAGGCCAAGGCAAGCCACTCTTACCCCGCAGGCCCCCCGCTGATATTTGTATTCAATTGTATGATAAAAGAAATCAGATCACCATCAAATCTGCTTAACCACCCATATAAATCAAGAAGGACAACAGAATAAGCAAAGCCCAAGCCAAACATAGCTGGTGGTCCGATTAATCCCTCCTAACTGTGGTCAGTTCTTCTGCTCTTCTCTTTTCCTCCTCAATAAAGCACCAAACGATTCACAAAGTGATTATGTGCAATAGCATTACCCCAAACAATGAAATCAAATTAAGCAATCACTTTGGTTTAGGTCCATACTCTCGAGCCACAAGTGGTCCTTAGACTGTCAGTATTTGACAAACAGCTGGATGCCATAAATACAGATCCTGTCTGCTGTTAGGTTGTTTATGCGCTTCAGGAAACCAGATGGACATTAGTTTCTAAATGAATATCTTTGGCATCTTCGACTCACATAAACCGTGGGAAAACCGTTTGCAGAGCTATCTTGACAAGTTCAACATCAGCAGACCATGGCATGTGACGGATACACCTAAGGCGAGCGAGATGCTGTATGAGATATGATAAAGACGGAACAATGCGTCGTAAGATAACCCAAAAGCTCATGATATGTTCTATGAATACATCTGATGCATGTGAATGATGTTTTCTGAACATAGCGGTTTTCTGAAATGTGCACGAGATGTTCTATGTATTAACCTGATGCACGTTAACTTTTTTTTAGAATGCATTGTGATGTTAAATAAATGCCCTGCATCTTGTAGATCTTAAGAGATTTCTACCATGTCATTTTGTTTTAATAAAAAGCTTCATAAACATACAACTAAGCACATCTCATGAGCCGCGTCCTAATACGCTTCAGTGAATGTACCCAAGATGTTTAATGAGTAGGAACCGGAATGACAAAGTCTCACATGATAATATCACGTCTTAATCACCACATGCATCTCTCTGGGAGTCTGGTATCCTCTCAAGTGCTATCAACTGTAATCTGACACTGACAGCTCGCGCTGCTGAATGTACCTTCTAGCCTCTTAGCACGTTAGCACTCAACCCCGGAACCGAGATATAAACAAACCCGATATCAACACATATATTATGCCTAAAAACCCAAATAACAGTTTCGCGTTTTAAACGAGTTCTTAAGGATCCATATCCAGCCGTTCACATACCTGGCAGGTCTACTAGCATCATAATACGCAGTTTTTCTCAAATTCTTTCGTACGGGATTCAGTGGGATGCCGTCTGCCATCTTTGCTTGGATACGTATGAACGTCGTCACATCCGGACTAAAGTGAAACGAATGATGTATTTCATTTTAATAACTTGGTTATTCATTTATTCATTCATTTTCTTTTAGGCTTAGTACCTTTATTAATCTGGGGTCACCACAGCGAAATGAACCGTCAACTTATTCAGTATAAGTTTACGCAGCGGATGTCCTTCCAGCTGCAACCCTATGGCTGCAACCCATCACTGGGATAACTTGGTTAACGTCCTCGTGTTCGTGTCTTCGTGCTCTTTGAATATTCGCATATTCGTTCATTTAAACGATCCTTATATTGTTTACCACGCTAATTTAAATATTCGGTCTAAAATCACATTTAAGTATGGCTTCAAAACAACATTAGCTCTGTTTAATTTACTGTAAACAGTGTTGTGCTTTGATAGCCATTGACTTGTAATATGATTTTACTATTTCGAGTTTGCAAATAATACTTTTCTGAAATGATATTATTAAGCATAAAGTCAGAACGTACTAATATAAAACCAACTTTACCTCAATTGCACGTTGGCTTGTATTTCCAAACGAGGCTAAGTAATTTAAACCATACCGTTTGACAACTTATTAATAAATATACGTAGAACATACTCATAGAAATAGACTGAAGGCTGAACCTACAATAGTAATGACACAAAATATGTCGTTTGAGATTTATTTATTGAGGGTGGCAACAATATTGCATCATAGAAATAAATCCAGTTCAGTCAGTGTGTTTGAGAGACCACCTCAGTTGTTCCATGTAAAAATACTGATGTGCAGAGACAGAAAAGCAAACCCGGCGTACCTTTTTATTCGTTATAATGTATCTGAGTACAAAAATAGTGTCTCCCTTTCATGCAGAGAATACATCAATACCCCTTCCTTATTCACCATTACCATTTGAAAAAAAAAAAAATTGCTCGTTCATAATTTTGTTTGTTTTTCCCAACACTAAACAATATATTATATAAGGAAAATAGCACTACAAAATAAAATATGATAATAATAAAAAAACACTAAAATTACCTGACATGACACGCTTAGTAAATAAGACATAAGCTACCATTACAGACAAGTACATAGTTTTATTTTATTTATTTTTTTCTCCCTTGTACTATAATGTTTCTGGAATAATATATATATATATTTCTTAAATTTTTATTTTGTTGTTGACAGGAAAACACACTTCTAAATTGTGAAATAGAAATGTTCGGTGCATCACACGGGCTTTCGTTGTCTATAATTTAAACTGAATGTGTGTTAAATGCAAGACCTTTATTATCACTCATATTATACTTCGTAGTCTCATGTCGGCCCGCTAATCAACTTCAGATGTAATGGAAAATAAGTCAGAAAATACACATCATTGGAATTATTAATATAATAACATAGACTAGTGGAACGTTCAGTGTTTATGGCAGCTAAAATGATATAGTTTTCATTGGGGTGTTCTTGATTTGCATAGCAGCACAGCAGTGGGATGTCAGAGAATAATATACAATTGAAGTCAGAATTATTAGCCCCCTTTTAATTTTTTTATTTTTTAAATATTTCCCAAATGATGTTTAACAGAGCAAGGAAATTTTCACAGTATGTCTGATAAAATATTCTAATAATTCTGACTTCAACTGTATCTTTTTTTCAAAACACTGTCTCAAATGCCTCTTAATATTTTAATTGGGGATTTAAGTTACATGCTTTCAGCTGTAGCTACATTAAGTCTACAGTCTGGGAATGAAAAAGTTTCTATTATATATGCAAACATGTTCCCTTGAACAAAGCAATGTTTGACAATCAAATCAGAGGGTAAAAACAAATCAAATGAACATAAAATACACATTTACAACATAAAATAATAATTTCATATCAAAGCAATGCCCTTGTATCAAGTGTAAGTTTTCAGTCAGTGGACATAATTGAAAAACTAAACGTGGCCTCAGTTAAAATACAATAAAATAAAATTAAAAAAACAAGTGCCATTTTAGCATAAGATAAATTGTAAATTTCCCACATGAATCAAGCACATTCTAAAGAGTTTATTCAGATTTTTTTTATAAAAAAAAAAAAAAAGACACATTTATTCCCAATGTCCCTTACGCAAGGAGAAAAAACATGTCACCTTTACATTAATTGATCCCAATGTCTTTTTTATCATCGATCATCATAGAGAAGTGTTGTCCGGGACCCCTTTCTAAGCCTGTCTTTTCCATGACTGTGATTGGTGGGCTGTTTCCAGTGCTAGCCTTGTCCGTGGCCACAGTGATAGCAGGAAGCTGAGGCACTCCTCCACTTTGAATGACGGATATTTCATTGTTCCTCATTGCTAAGCCGTTTGTTATAGCTGCTGCGTATCGGCTCCAGAAGTTTTGGTCCACATTCATGGCCCGTGCTGCTAAATCCTTCTGAAATGCTTCACTGAATTTCAAGGCATCACCGCCCAGAAGGGCAATTGGGTTTTCCACAGACAGACGTCTACCTCTTCGGGCAGGAGTGTTATTCCACATGTGAGTGCCCATGTGCACCTGTACACAAACATCAATGTAAAAAAGTTATTAACATTTTTGCCTGTTTGCAGCAAACATGGTTATGTAGCTGTGATATATACATAACACAAAAATAATAATAAATAATAAAATAATTCATTATATTTTATAATTATGCTGTAAATAGTAAAATGAGAGCTGTTGTGAAGACCACATTTATTTATGCATTTATTTTTATTTATTTATAGATGCAAACCTTTAATTAGAAGGAAATATAGGAAGAGAGTGGCTACATGACTAGGACTTGACCATAGAAGGACGTCAGAACAAATTATAGAGAATATATAACACCCCAAAAATTTTATTTAATATCCAATCTGAATTTAAGAGCTCATGTGTTTATTTAATTTAATTTAATTTTATTTTTATATTATTTTATTTTATTTTACTATATTTATTTCATTTAATATCTAATTTATTTTTATTTTATTTTACTATATTTAGTTCATTTCATTTCTATTTTATTTTATTTCATTTTTATTTTATTATATTTTATTTTATTTTACTATATTTACTTAATTTCTATTTTATTTTCATTTTATTAGATTTTATTTTACTATATTTATTTCATTTCAATTTTATTTTATTTTATTTTATTTTATTTTATTTTATTTTATTTTATTTTATTTTATTTTATTTTATTTTATTTTATTTTATTTTATTTTATTTTATTTTATTTTATTTTATTTTATTTTATTTTATTTTATTTTATTTTATTTTAAAGCGCACACCTGACAGTGACAGAATGAATAATATTCACGTACCTTGAGATTACCCTTGGTTGTGAATGCTCGACCACAGACAGAGCAGCCGAAGGGTTTTTCGCCGGTGTGTGTGCGCTCATGGATCTGCAGGGCACTGGCAGAAGAGAAGTTTTTCCCACATGCGCTGCAGTTGTGTTGCTTGGGGGTCCGTCGTGGAGGAGGTGGTCCAGTGAGCGAGGTGACGCCCGGTATCATCACCTCAGAGCGTGAGGTGGGAGACTGCAGGCCAAATGCAGGGAAAGGACCTTCTTTTAGCATGTATGGTCTACTGCAAATGCTCATCTCCAGTTTCACTGCAGTTGGCGGATTTTTAGTATCCTGTTCAGTAGACCTTTGAACATTTTCTGAGAATAATAATAATAAAAAACAAATCAGAATGAAAATCAAATGAACAGGAATCGCAATACAGTGAATTAAATGTTAAGTCATATATAAGACATATAGATTTAAAATACAAATAAGCAAATAAATCTAAGATATAGATTTAAAATAGCATTTTCAAATAAATAAAATATTAATGTTAATAATTAAAATCTATGAATATATTTAATAAAGCTCTATAAACACTCCTTGCATATCCATACTTAAACAAACAGACCAATCCAGCCCAAAACTCAAAACATTAGTTGAGCTATTTTGCGGTGTGGGGCAATGTGTAGCACCACAGTGTTTACACACTTCAGGTGAACTGAATACGGCTTACTTACAGTTGTCTCTGCATATTTACTAACGATGGATGATTCGAAAAAATCACACACTTGACCTTTAAAGTAATTAAAGTTACATTAAAAAAACATTTGCAGTTTTATTCTGTTTACTTTTACCTAAAAAACGTTTTCCACAACCCAATTTTATAACTTTTTTTTCGAGTACATTACTATTTTTGGTTAACAGGATGTAATTAATTGCACAACACATCGGCCAGCATACTTTTCATGAGATTTGAAGCACAATAAAGAGTTATATGCATGTCTGAGAAGAGGAAAATACTTGGTGTGTCTTGTTCATTTATAGATTAAGAAAAGCTTCTGTTGTAGCTTTTACATGGACACTCCTGTGCTAAAACGTGAAGCTTGTGCTCAGGCTGTGGGATACTTGATGGTTATGTTACTGTATGTGTCGCTTTGGTCAGTGAGCAATAACCGCTAATGCCAGGAGGTCTTTTTTTACCTCAGTATCCCATACATTACACATAAAATAAATCATATTAGTATATTAAAGTACGTACTTATCAGATACACTGTTTTACGAACTAGAAAATGTGTGGAAAAGCTTTTTTAGTGCACAGTGTTCTAGGGGTATCATATAACAGGTTTAGCTTACCATGTTCCTTACTGAAACATTGCACGTTGAAAGGGTTTTCTTTCTTTACTGTAGACTTGAAAGGCTGGATTCCTGTTTGATTAAGAGTCACTCCGTTGACTGCATTTGCTGCAGGACAGTCTGTTGATTCAGATTTTACTATAGCTGCTGCCTCCTCTGGGGTTTTAGAGGAGAGGTTCAGAGAGACACAATGCTCTTGCTGGCCCTCAGGTTGACTGTTGGAATAAGGTGGAATGTGAATAGAGCTAGACGAATGTGCCATTAAACTAGTTCCCATTCTGTGGTTTTCCATCTCACCAGTGGACGTATGAAGAGCATGAAGATCATTATCCATAGGTTCACACCTAACAATCTTTTTTCCGTTTGATTGACTGAGATTGATGGATAAGTCGCCCCCTACATTGTGAGATTCTGAGATACTGGATGGAAGAGATGAGATAGGTGGTGGACTATCTGAAAAAGAGCTCAGGGTGTTTTCACTGTTCTCCACAACATCCCCTTCTTCTTCAAATGAAATATCATCAAGACAGTCATCGTCATAAGTGCTCATGCTGTCAAAACTCTCCATATCTGTGTCTTTCTCATAGATGGTTTCTGCCAGTGGTGTGTTTGGAATTTGCCCACCCATGTGCATGCGTATGTGCTGCTGTAACACAACAGCATTTGTGAACTTTTTCTGACAGATCGGGCATGAATGCTGAATCCGAAGAGGAGGCTTTGCACGGTGGACACCAAAATGAGTCTTCAAGTTACCTTTTGTCGTGAATGCTCGCCCACAAACCTTGCATTTAAATGGCCTCTCTCCTGTATGGATGCGGTAATGCATCTTCAGCGCACTCTGACAGCTTAGCACACGGTGGCAGATCACACACTGATTGGGCTCCATCATCTTTTTGTCAATGTTTTCTACAAGCTGTTGGAGCTTCGATGTCTCAGATGTTTGCATAGAGTCCTGGAGACCACCGAATGGGAACTTGCTCCTGAATTGATCTGAGATGAGTGGTGGAGAGGATGGCTTAATAATAGCTGAAGGAACATCAGTGGACTCGGGTACATTCCCCTTTACAGGTGTTTCTGTCGACATGGACTGCGAAAGCAAGATGTTGGGATTGTTACCATTTCTAATCAAACTGTTTGATGGTAGGTGCACTTCCTCTGTGTTGAAACTCTGCGTGATCTCTGCCTCTCTGTTAGATTTAGGGGATGCTGCAATGGTTGACACATCTGTCTCAGTGCCGGTGGGATTTGGCGACGACGGTGCAAGTTCACCTCTTGCTGGTGATGGCCTGTGTGGAGACCTTTCTGAGGGTGTGCTTGTAAATGAATCACTTAGGCTTTCAATAATTGGTACTGTGGGAGGCAACTGCAGACCAACCGAAGACGGCACTGTTGGAAGGACAGGTTTGCTGTCTAACCAAGTAGGTCCTGCCTTCTCTGGAGGAAAAGACATCCCATAGGGGATCCCAGAGCTAGTGGGGATATTGTCAAGATATTCTGGAACTGGGTATGGGTTCATCTGAACATGAGGGTACTTCTCCTTGTGCCTTTGGAAGTGGACTTTGAGATTTCCTTTTGTTGAGAAACGGTTGCCACAAATGTTGCATTTGAACGGCCTCTCGCCTGTGTGCGAGCGCAAGTGTATCTGCAAGGCACTGTCGCTGCCGAACACTTTAGCGCAGAACCTACACTTGTGCTTAAAGAAAGGATCCTCAGAACTGGGCTTGCTGTCAAAAATGGAGACACTGGGCAGTTTGCCCTTGCGGTGCTTCATCATAGCAGCCAGTGGGTCTAGTGCACTGGCAGTGGCTGCAATACTGGCCAGTGGATTGGGAAATATGACTCCGTTAGGAGGGCTTTGAGGTAGTAATGGTAGGTTGGCAGAAGGGCTAAGGAGGCTACTCTGGCAAGCTGAAAGTGGGCTAGGAGTGCTTACAGATTGGGTGTTACTAACATTAGAAAGGGATCCACTACAGGTGGGCAAGAGCGGAGAAGCCCCACTGTAGCTGAAGAGATGAGGGCTGGAACTGGTCAAGGAAGCAGTGGCACTCTCCAGTGCTCTGGAGCCAATTTGCCCAGTGCTTGGTTGGGAAGAAAGCAATGGTGGCCTTACAAGCATAGATGCCTGGGATACAGAGGCCTGCCCATTCACTGTAGAGGGCATGACCCCAGATAATGGGAGTACAGGGGGTGGAGCGATGCCCTGGAAATTGTAAGTGTTAGAGTCAGAGGGCAGGCTTTTCGAGGCAGGATTAAGGGCGGCTTGCGTAGGCTGCCTATTCATTACAGCGACCTGGCTGCGGATCTGCTCAATGAGCTGTAATTGCTGAACCTGCTGTTGCTGCAGTGCCATCAACTGCTCCAAAATCATGGGTATCGCAGCAGAGTTCAGCTTTCCAGCAGACCCTGCACAGTGAATGCTCTGGGAAAACTGAGCAACAGCCACTCGGGTGCTGTGAAGAATCTCCAGGGTCACATTGGTGCTGGGCATGTCATAGTGATTGGTTATAGGTGGGACAGGGGGCGAGGTGGAATTTTCATCGTCTAGTGGTAGAGGGCTGAGATTCGATGTTTTATGCTCAGGCAAACTTATATCCATTTGTTCATCCAGGTCAATAATATGGGTTTCCTCAGGCATTTCGTCGACTTTCTCAGCGAGCTCGGAGTTGAGCTCACTGGCCTCCATTTCTGCTGAGTCACTATGGGCGCTAAAGAGGGACTCTGTTGGTGATCCCCGGGAAATGACCTTTTCTTCCTTCTCTTTTACTATGAGCACAGGGCGGTCTTCTGTGCACTTCTGCTGGTGCTCCAGCATCTCGGACCACTTGAAGAATTCAGCACAGCACCTCTCACACACGTGCGTCTCTTCGCCCCCACTGCGGCTCTCCGTGCCGCTGTCCTCCTCATCGCCTCCCCTCAACAGAAGTGCTAGGAGATAAAGACACAGAGAGAAAGCGTGTGAATAGAAATTTCTGAGATGATAGATTTTTCACAGCTATTCTTGGAGGAGTGAACAATATAGATAAACTAAATCAATTGTACCACTTTACCAATTACTGAAAGCCAGCCTCTTTGTGCTCATGCTCCAAAGACTCAGACGATAATTTTCTTTGCACAATCCATCAAATTATGCGACCTATCTATTGAATATACGGGAGCTTAATGAAATTCTATAGGGGATATTGATTTCCAATGTTTTTATACAATTCACAGCTGCACTGTCAGTTGAGGGCAAATTGAGTCTTTGATTGACTAATCTGAACTCTCCATTGCTATCAAACACTCTTATTTCCTGATGAATTTGAAGAACTAATTCCCCCCCACTTGACATTGTTGAGTGAAACAGTTATCTCTCATTGCTAAAGGTGTACAACCTTGACAAAATGCTTTCAGCTTTATAGATGTAAAATGCACAATTAACTGCAGGGCGTTTCAACACATAAATTTTATCATTTAAAATAAAAATTATCAAAAAAAGAAAAAATATATCAAAAGAAATCAAATCATTCACAGTATAACAGTATTTAAATAAACCTGTTCAGCTCAAAACAAAGTGTAATGATCATGAAAGCCACAAAAATGATACCTGTCATAAAATAGCTGGAAGCTTTTTTCCTGATATTTGCATTTAGATCGTACAGTATAAAAGGCGTAGATGACGTCAAGTTCAGATGAGAGCTTAAACTGTTTAGGTTATTGGCTCACTGATGACCGCTTAAGGGGCTGGGTTTGGATAATTTATGCGCTTGCTTGAAAGACTTTAGGGAAAATAAACACACAAATAGTTTTACACAGTAAAAGGATAAGAGAGATGGCAGTGTGTATGAGTTCAAACAAAAAAAGGAACACATTACTTCCTATATTTTCTGTCTGTACATGTATGCGTGTGTGTGTGTGTGTGGTGTGTGAGAGTGAGAGTGTGTGATTTTTTACTTCCTAATTAATTTTTCCTTTCTTTTATTTTTATTCTTTAAAATTTTTCTTAATATATATATTTTTTTTAATATAACAGAACATCCCGTGAAATATTGTATACATCATGTATGTTTTTATTTTCAATTACCCTTAAACCTTGATGTAAACACACCAAGTATGTATGACAGCATTTATTTATAAAATACAGAAAAAAAATTCAAACGAAAAAGAGAAATGAGTTAGAAGTGGTTGACGGAATATCTGAAATATTTTTGTGGTCAAGTGATGTGATTTCTCTCAGTTTTTTGTGAGTCTTCCTCTACATTGCAGGTCATTTGCTCGTCTAATTCCAGTAACTGTGTGGGTGGTCTGGAAAACTCTTAATGCAGAAAGGTGAGAGCAAACTGAAACTGATCAAGTGAGGGGACCAATTAACTTAAGGCTGTGCTACAAATCATTTTAAAATGATCATAGATTAGTCAGATTGATTCACTCGATAATCCAAATAGATTCACCAAAAAAAAAAAAAAAACATCCAATGGCGGCACCCCAGTGAACAGACAGACAAAACTGTGTTCATGAGAAAGATATATCAAACTCTTAAATAAAAATAGACATTCTGTGAGGCCCTACTGCATTAGTCACTAGAAAGATTGAAAAAAACTAAGGAGATTCCTAGGGTGCTCAGTTGGTAACCGTGGTTTTGTTAGCTAGCTGGATCATTTCGACATGAGACAGACAAAGGTTACAACGTAACAGTCTTGGAATAATTTTCTCACACCTCAAATGAAGAAAGCTAAAATGCATTGGGACGATCATTTCTGCTGGGGCCTTTTGAATGGCATTTGAAGGCAAACCGAAAAATGAACAAGGGCAAACACGAAAGTCAAAATGATTGTGTTGACGTCGACAAAATAAGAGAAAACAATCAGCTAAGTACCTATTGCATATGTGGATAAAACTCTGAAATAAAATATTCTTGTTTTTTTTTCTAATATTTTTAAATTATGCATGCAAATCAACATTACTTAAAGTACAAAACAACATGTTATGTATGCTTTATATTACTGTAACATCAATTACAAATGGTGTAAGTAGGTTATGTCTCTAATTTACTGTAGTTCCTTTTGTTTTTAAATGAAATACTGATGGGCTTACTCTAAAATGTGTGCATACATTTATTTTTAAGTTTCAGAATATTCATCATGTTTCATATATTTTTTTATTTATTTAAAGTTTTCAATTCAGCTGTGGTGTGGAGATATGTCTGTTGAAAAAGCAGTAAATTTATTTAATTAAAAATTATAAAAGCTAACCCACAGCTTAAACATGTCTATGTTTTATGTAAAGATTATAAAATTATGCTAATCATTTCTGGATCGGTATTGTTGCACACTCAAATTCTTTAATTACTCTTCTAACAATTCAGGCCTGATTATAAAGGATTCATCTGAATAAAACTGATCTGAGGAACAATAAACGTCTTTCAGTGTCGGTTTTCAAGCCATAGTCTGATTCTGTTCTTTTAGATCGATCTTTGTGTTGCAGTAAATACTTTAACGCGATTTAGATGAAGACACAACTTCGACAGCAAACGACACCAAAGTGTGAGGATTTTTCATGTGGGCATGCAAGTTACTTCATTACCATGACAAAAGGAATTATTCTCACGCAAACAGACGAATGTTAAAGGTTTTGTTTGGGTCTTGCAATGGGACACTTTTGTAGGTTTTGAGGATCTTTTATTTTGGTGCTTTGTGAAAAGCACAAATACATTCACAAGTCTAATCAACCGTTACAAGTTATAATGAATAATTTATTTTAAACCACGTTAAATAAATGTAAAAATATATAGGCTAGCTAAATAAAAAAGACAACATAAAACACTCTCACACAAAAATAAGGCCTGTATGACTACAGTTTCTAATTAAGTAAACTGCATCGCTAAAACATGTCCATAAATGTTAAATTAATTGTAAGGAATTTAACATAAATTGTTATTTAAACATGTAGAGCATTACGAGTGCATAATTTAGGTGGGGAAAGTGTTTTGTTAAATTACGCACACAGTGCATTTGACACAAATTTCCAAAAGCACACATTTGTAGCTTTCATAACATCTACCTACTGTGGATAAACTCATTTAGAGGTTTATGATGTACTCTTAAAAAATAAAGAATCAAATATAGTTTTACAATCCCGTCACAGGAGAACCGCCATAATAACTTTTTATTCTGTTTTTTAGAAAACATATTTTGTAAAAGATTACAGAAGACTAACTTTTTTTTAACCCCAAAGAACCATTTACAGTTAAAATAGCTCTCTTGAATATAATAACCATCAAAGAAGCGTTATTTCTAATTGTGTAAAAGTTTGTCTGGAGTTCTTGTCTGCTTGAACTAAACACGCCGCACGATATGCTTGAATCAAGTTGTTTTTGGTCTCAGATTATGTTCGAAATGTCCATATGGTATACATCCTATGCGTGTTTTCAACACCACTCGAAATAAGCAATAAACATCGCGTAATTCTGACATAACAAACTTGCACTTAAAGAGCCATGTAAAAGAGTTGTATTTCAATTCACGTACCGTTATCCGGACTTTTGTCCGACTGTGTTCCTTCTTCGTCCGATCTGAGATGCTGAGGTTTCGCCTGCTTTCTTCGGGACATGTCTCTGCGCTTCGCGTCGGCGCTCCGATCTGCAGAAACATCGGACGCAGGCAGTCCCGTACAGTCCCAGGGTCAGTGAATAAGAGATATTAGATGTTGTTACCGTTGTGCAGATTGCGCATGTCGGCGTTATAATGATAGAGGGTCATGTATTACGTTGCGCTGCATGAGGGATTGGCCGCGCGCCAGTAGACACTCTCTGGATATGGAAATGAGGGATGGACTGAGTAATTAGCCCGTTTCACTTCCTCACTTTTCCCCCTTTTGCTCTCTGTTCACGTAGGACCACAAACTGGACGCAAACAAGTGCGTCTACAGCTCTGGTGGCACTTCACACGGCGTAAAGTCCATCCGTAGTTTGTTAAACATCACCGTAAGTACGGAAAACCAGTCTTGTCACGCTCGCACGCCTTCTTTTCAAATAAATGACAGTGTGAATAACATTCAAGCACCTCTCAAACGGGCTCTTTCCAAGTGTATTGATCAACTTTAAGCATATGCCTCCAGTTTAACCATAGCCCTCCCGCAAACGAGATAGCCTTTACGTTTATGCAGGATAAGTTTGTTCTGACAGCAGTTAATATAAAAAAACAATTATTTATGTCAATGACGAGTGGTTATATATAAAGGGTTCGTCTAATTAAAGCTTAGCTCCCAGAGGATGTCGAGATAAAATATTGATGGGCTTTAAATGTAGCATATTATCACAACATTTCTTTAATCAAAAAAGTTAGATTACAAGTTAGAGTGCGCGTTCGCCTGAGGAGGTCACCATAGCAACAGTAAGCAGCTGAACGCTTTCCTTTGGATCTGTATGGGACAGTGCGTCGACAAAACAAGAGTAATGCCACCATTTTTATACTTTTCTATACCATCAGTATATCACAAAAGTGTTTTAAAATTTGTCACGTTTTATATGTTTATTTATAATGGGTTAAATGTTTGCGTGAACCTACATGTAACAAACCCCGCGCGCGAAATCCTGAAAGTTACTACCGAGGAACGTCGAAAACTCAATCGAAATATTCGTAGGATGTTTACAAGATTGTTGACAACAAACAATGTTCCCTCTGTGGTCTGCTCCTCTCATTCCGCATTCTCCATTATCGCCCAGTTAATCCCATTCAAAACTATGCCCGTTCCTGCAGCTATAGTCCCACAAGGCGAATGTCTTCATACTGTAGGAACCGCACCTGAAACGGGCTTGTATTCAGCTGCGAATGTGCCTGTAAAACCCAGCTGAAGTCCTGGAGAAACGCAGGCTGTTCAGTGTAAGCTTATTCCATTAGACTACCACTAGGACATCAGTGGATGAAGGACCTGCCTTTTTTCTGCTTACCTTTTGCATAACTTCACATGTGTTATGAAACTTTTTCATAAGTGACACAAATCTTTCATTTTGTGATCTGTTGTGGAGAAGCGAGTAAACTTCAGTTATGTGTCTATCATGATATTGAGCTGCTCTCATGGGATCAGACAACATTCACATCTGACCAGTATCGCTGGTGTATAGCGGCCAAAGGGCTCTAAATCAGCGATACATCATTTCCATTACAACACAAGTAGAACAATATATAAGCCTATTGATCGGCGTCTCTGTTACTCTTCTGGTGTAGAGAGATAAGCGCAATATAATTTCGTTTGACCTATCTGTATGGCCAAGTGATGGATTGCCAGGGTAACCGAGGGCTTTTATCACAAAACTCTCCCAATGATGTACTATTGATTGTCCTTAACTAGCTTTTCTGGCAAAAATCAAAAGTCCCTTCCTCGCCATCCTCTTCATTATCAATAAAATTACAAAGTGGTGGGAATTGTCAAAATCCACCCCCAAGGGAAGTCTTTTAAAACGACTGCTGTTATCCCAGCTTTTTTCTGTTATCCATGCAGTGTAGGATTAGGAAACAGGCATTTTAAAAAGAAACAAAGTGATCAGATGAAGACGAGCACCTTGAAGGACAAAATATTAACAATTCTGCATATGGAATCCTTAACCTTTCTTCCTACGGGGATTTTGTTTTTATTTTTTTACTTGTGCAGTTTGTTAATTGTCTTTTTGTTTTATTTTCTCCTCATTTCCCATCTGCTTTCATAAGAATAAGACAAGCCAGATTTGAATGAACTAATCATCACTTTTTCCCCTCTACATCACCTGGTAATCACAGATTATAGCTTTGCATTTTTTTATGATGCGCGTTTTAAGTTTTAATTGAAAATAATTGCCTGTCTCAGTCAGTTCCGAAAAAAACTGCATTTCAGTTCAAGCTCACAATTCAAGAGTTGTTTTCAACCAAAAAAAAGAGAAAAATTCCATCCCAAGTCTGTGTTTATTGAGATTTATCATTTTCTGTCCATTAAAAGAAAGTCATGTTTAGAATCTTTTCATGGTCCATGCTATTTCTCTGTTCCTTTTATCCCCGACTGCAGCTTTTTAACCAAGAACATATCCCACAGCTAAAAAACATCTTTCCCTACTCTAAACACGATGAAGAGGGTTTGACTCCGAGTATAAAGCACATCATCACAGATAGATCAACAAATGAAGTGTCAGGGCGAAACTACATGAAGAACAAACAAAGCAGAAACGGGGCAGTGAGATGGACAGATGTGAGATAGCACTGTTCTATGTGCCGAGGGCCTCTGGAAATTTCTGATTGGTTTAATTTACCACATCTAACGCGGCTGCTTCTCAAGTCTGCGACTTTTATCTAATGCTGTGAACCTCTATTGATTTCTCTTCTCTATCTTTAATGCAGGACTGGAGCAAAGAGAGCAAAAAAAGCACTTGCTAAATGGAGGACTACTTTGAGATGGCTGCTATTCTCCGGCTTATTGCCTCCTGTCGGCCATGGTTTCACATGAGGTCCGGGGTGTCAGGTCCGCTTCCACCAATAAAGGCTGTGATTGACACTAGCGGGAGAGACTTGAGCTGGGAAAAGAAACTGAATCTCAATGTATGAGGGGTGAGTCAGGGTCTATTGTGAGGCCAGGTGGACCTGATACATCTAAGGCGAAATAAACGTTTTCAGCCGTGAGATATGGGGTCCCTTGACGGTACCGTGATACAGTATTGTATCTGACTGTCCAAAAAAATACTCTTGTGCTTTCCTCTAGAGTCACCAGATGTTCCTGTTTTGCTAGGACAGACCCATTTTGATGATATCTTTTATTAAAAAAAATTAAATAAACGTATTGTATCAATTTAGTTGAGATTCAATGCTATTTTGACCACTAAACTAGAAAATGTCCCCGTTTTGCATCTCAGAATTCTGGTCACCATACACTCTCAAGAAATAAAGCTACAGGAGCTGTCAATTGGGCTGGACCTTTTTACAAGGTGTACATTTGTACCTAAACAATTGTTTTTTTAATACCTCAAAGGTATTATTGGCCAAAAAATTCAAGAGATACACCTTTTTTATAGTTTGGGTACTAATAAGTTCCACTGAGAAACCAATATGGACCTGTACATGTACTTTATGTTCCTTTATTTCTATTTTTATACTTTATTTTAAGTTTTTTTAATCTTAGTAACAAACATACAATCAAAACTAAAAAGTAAATAGCATAAACCTCAGAAGGATCAATTGGTTGCACTTGAGGTGTATATTTGCAAAAAAAAAAAAATCAAGAAATTGACCCCAGTTTGCCAAAAATTGTCTTATGGTGCTAGTCCTTCTCCGTCTAAATAACAGAGATCATGTCCAAAATCCAATTCTGGCATGAAGGGGTGTTCTTTTATTCCTGAAAGTGTAAATAATTGACAAAATACTATAGAAATCAATATTTGCACTGCTCCTTTTACATCTAAGGTGAAATAAACAGCCGTGAGATATGGGGTCCCTTGATGGTACTGTGATACAGTACTGTATCTTACTGTCCAAAAAATACTCTTTTGCTTTCCTCTAGAGTCACCAGATGTTCCTGCTTTGCTGGGACAGTGCCATTTTGATGATATCTGTTATTTAAAAAAAATTAAATAAACGTTTTGTTTTAATTTAGTTGAGATTCAGTGCTATTTTGACCACTAAACTAGAAAATGTGTCCATTTTGCATCTCGGAAATCTGGTCAACATACACTCTCAATAAATAAACCTACAGGAGCTGTAAATTGGGCAATACCTTTTCATAAGGTATACATTTGTACCAAAACAAATATTTTTTAATACCTCAAAGGTATTATTGGCAAAAAAATTCAAGAGCTACACTTAATTTTAAGTTTTTTTTTTTTTTTATCTTAGTATCAAACATACATTTAAAACTAGAAAAAGCATATAGCATAAACCTCAGAAGGGTCACTGGGTTGCACTTGAGTTGTATATTTGTAAAAAAAAAATCTGAGAAACCATTATGGACCTGTACATGTACTGTATGTTCCTTTATTTCTATTTTTAAACTTTATTTTAAGTTTTTTAATCTTAGTAACAAACATACAATCAAAACTAAAAAGTAAATAGCATAAACCTCAGAAAGATCAATAGGTTGCACTTGAGGTGTATATTTGCAAAAAAATCTAGAAATTTACCCTAATTAGCCAAAAATTGTCTTATGGTCCTACTCCTTCTCCATCTGAAAACAGAGATCATGTCCAAAATCCAATTCTGGCATGAAGGGGTGTTCTTTTATACATTGAGAGTGTATATATTCAACAAAATACTATAAAAATCTGTATTTTTTTGCAGTGTCTCTTGATATCAAGCGCGTGGAAGGATTTCACCCCATACTTACGGTCATTTACAAACACTTCTGCAGAAGTGCTTCGCTAAATACGTACACAAAGTTTTTTGCTTTGTAAACAACCGTGCAAAGAAGACGTTGCAGTTCTGTTAACACGAGTCGTCATGACAACAGACTATTTTTATGAAAGACAGCAAATTTTAGGCACAAACAGGATATTATGTATTCTATGTTCTCCAGGGAATAACGAGCAAAAACAAGAGTAAAGCCAGTAAAAACAGTAGTTAATTACTGGCTGCGAGTGTGTGCAGCCTGAGATGGCAGAGGGAAGACTTCAGGCGCAAAGTAATTCACTTACATTTATGACCTGAAAAAGAACAGACCCTGCTATTAGCATTTATTGGCATGCTATAGAGGAAAAGCATGTAACGAATGAGTTTAATCTCCATCAGCTCCGATTCTTTGAACGCTTCACAGGAAGTATCTTCTGACATAGGATCCGAAATCTAATCCAAAGGTAAAACTAATGCTGGACATGTCTGTGAGGTGATTTAGAATTATGCAGGACATATTTTAGACAAATGTAATATCTGTATGCTAGTTGGTAGATCAATTTTTAATAATGCAACATACACTAAGGGTTCTTGGGGGAATATGTTAGGAAGGGCATATATCTTCTTATTGTTAATACTAAAGTTGAAAGCCTCTTTACCTTAGAGTGCAACACATATTAAATGTTTAGGAGCTGATGACATATAAGGATGTGCGAGTTAATAATCTTTTTAAATAATTTTTTTAAATACATGTGGTAAAGTAATAGAAAGTACTTTATATTTTTACTTGTGTCATTAGAAGTATTATTATGCGTGAAGTTGAACTATTTTTAGATGTTGATCGATAACAAGTGTTAAATGACCATGACACACTGTTATAAAGGTTCACAGGTATTTTCTGTGATGTAATTTACTGTTTGTTGTTTTCTTGTTGTCATGTGACAAAAAATGTCTTCCTGGATATTGGTTACTATTCCGCTGATTTTGACAGAAGTCTTTTAAATGATATTTTGGCACAAAACGTTTAACTGCTTTTTAAAATTATAATACTATTAACAAAAAAAAAATCATTATATATATTTAATTAAAAATTTTATATATTTAATATATATTTAAAATATTTTAGATTACCTAGATTAATTGATTTAAAGTTAAAATTTAAAAATTGTAAAATAAAAAAAAAAATTGTAAAATTTAAGTAAAATTTGGTAAAAATATAAATGTCAAAATATGGGTGAAATTAAGTTCCATTGTGATCCTGCAAAAAGAGATTTTTATGTACAGTCCAAAAAATAAAATAAAATAAAATAAATAAAAAAATACTTACTAAATGTACAAAATGATCAGTTATATATTTTTACATACATTTTATTATACGTTATCATATATTTTATTATACTTGCTGACAAATGGTTAAAACCCATAGTTTAAAGGATTGTGGCAAAGGATAAAGACTAAATATAAATAAAACAAATACAAACAGGTTTGTGACAAGTCAAGAGTGATTAACAGAATATTCAGTTTTGGGCAAACTAACGCTTTAACAATATTAAGTTATTTAAACTTATTTTATTACTGTTATCGCTCCCATTTTGGTGTTTCCAGCAAATTAAATGAACAAAATTTATTTATAACTTAGTTATAGAAATTAATAACACATTAAAATGTGGACTTTGGCCCATGATACGGACGAAATTTTATTTTATTGTGATTCAGCATTTTATAAAAAATAAATCAAAATAAATCAATATTTTTTTGGGTCTGGACCATTATTGGTAAATAGTTTTTAGAAATGTAATACATGTCAGGTATACAGGTCTTTTCTGTGATGTAATTTACTGGTTTGTTGTTTTCTTGTTGTCATGTGACAAAAAT
Organism: Danio aesculapii; assembly: GCF_903798145.1. Lineage (NCBI taxonomy): Eukaryota > Metazoa > Chordata > Actinopteri > Cypriniformes > Danionidae > Danio > Danio aesculapii. The sequence goes on along the minus strand of NC_079453.1, from coordinate 21,517,229 downwards.
GTCTTCCTGGATATTGGTTACAATTCCGCTGATTTTGACAGAAGTCTTTTAAATATGATACTTTAGCAAAAACACTTAACTGCTTTTAAAATTATACTATTAACAAAAAAAAAACATTATATATATTTTTTTATATATATATATTTTTATCTTTACTTCTTTACTTTTAGACTACCTAAATTCATTGATTCAGTTTAAAGTTACAAATTTAAAACTGTAAAAAAAAAAAAAAAAAATGAAAACAAGTAAAATTTGGTGAAAATATGAATGTCAAAGTATGGGTGAAATTGTGTTCCATTGTGATTCTGCAAAAGAGAGATTTTTATGTACAGTCCAAAAAAATGTTAAATAAAGTAAAATAAAATAAACTACTTACTAAAATGTACAATATGATAAGTCATACATTATTAAATTTTACATTTTTATTATACTATTCAATTTTATTATACTTGCTGACAAATGGTTTAGAGGATTGTGGCTAAAAGACTTTGGGGATAAAGACTAAATATAAATAAAATAAATATTTTTGGGTCTGCACCATCATTAGTCAATTAAAATTATTTTATAAATTGAAAATACACTGTAAAACCCAAGTCAACTTTATCAAATGAAATGAGTGAAGTTAACTGAATTGACTGAAAGTTAATTCTACTCATTTAAAGAGAGTTTTGAACTCAGTGTTGAAGGTAATGGACTTAAATGGAGTAAGTTCACAGTACTCATATAGTTTAGGTTTTTATTCAAATGGTTTGTTGCAATCACTTTATCACTTTCCTCAAACGGTTTGAGTTGTCTTAACTTATTGGGTTTTACAGTACTCGGTTGGTTTGAGTTCTCTTCATTTATTGGGTTTTACTGTGCTCAAATTGCTTCATTTACTCAAATGGCTTAAGTTCAGAGTACTCAGTAGGATTAGTTTTTGAACTTAAATAATTTGTTGCAAATGGTTTTCTCAAATGCTTTGAGTTACCTTAACTTTTTGGTTTTTACAGTGTACCTTTTAACATGTCATGAAATGATTCTTGTTTTAAATATGACAAGATTTGATTTTGTATATAAAGCCCGTTCCATCTTGACCTAAATACAGACCATTTTTTCAAAATGATTTTTTATGTGTTGGACAGAAATAAAAGAAATACAAACAGGTTTGTGACAAGTGAAGGGTGATTAAATGATGACAAAATTTTCAGTTTTGGGTGAACTAACCCTTTAACAATATTAAGTTATTTCAACTTATTTTATTACTGTTATTTGTCCCATTTTGGTGTTTTCATCAAATTAAATGAACAAAATGTGTCTATAACTTATTTATAGAAATAAATAACAAGTTAAATCCAAGTAAAATGTGAACTTTGATAGCTTATAATATAGATGAAATTTTACTTTATTGTGATTCAGCATTTTATTAAAAATTATTGGTAAGTCTTTTATAATTTGAACATGTCTTTTAACATGTCATGAAATGATTCTTGTTTTAAATATGCCTGACAAGATTTAATTTTGTATATAAACTTCTTGACCCAGATACAGACCAAAAAACATGGCATATCATTGTTCCATACCGGTTTTAATAGTAATAAAATCTGCAATGTGGAAATGACCGTAACTGTAACATAAACATGGTTTCATTAATTGCGATCCCTTTTCTTTTTCTGCTTAATCTTAATGCAGAGCTTTGGATATATTCATACATTCATTATCATTACTGTGACAAAACCGCTTTCTGTAAGTCAAACCTCACTGACAGCTCAATAAAGGAGCATATGGGAGGACATCTAACCTTCCATGTCCAAAATTACTCTCTCAGTTGGAGGCTGGGGACAAGATAACGATTAGGAAGCTGTTTCCCTGAACATGCTGAGAGAGACGCAAAACCAGGTTAGCATGATCATCCGTCATCTAGTGGCTTTGACTTAAGCCTGTTGCCATTGAATAGTCCTTTGAATGCATAAACTAAAGGTTAGCGCAAAGGTGCTCGGGGCCATGACTGTTGCCGTCTTGACAAAGTAAAAGAAATTAATGGCACAATCTCTTGCGTGCCACTGGCCTTAGATCACAGATGCTTGTGACATTTACAGTTAACGATTGTAAAGAACCGTCAGAAATAAACAGACAGTGACTAGCGGACGTGTGTGCGTGGTTTATGAGTCACCTCTCATGTGAGTCTCCCAGCCTTTCTGCTATAAAACCTCTGACAAAAGTTCAGTAAACCAAGAGGCGCTCACTTAAAAGAAAGAAAGGCAACTTGTGTTTAATAACAAAATTCATGCTGACCTGAAAATTAAAGTAAAAAAAAATCAGGTATAATGAGATCTAAATAAGGCTATTTGCACTGTATAAAGTGAACCACTGGATCATCTTTAAAAATACGTCAGCTTGTTACAACTTAAAGGGAGATTTCACACAATTTTTTTTCGCCATACTTACCCTCAAGTGGTTCCAAACCTTCATGAGTTTCCTTTTTCTGTTGAACACAAAATAAGATATTTTAAAAAATGTTGACATCCTGTAACCGTTGACCTTAATAATAGAAAAAAAAACAAATGGATGTCAATGGTTACAGGCTTCCAACAGAATTTTCAGTTTCGGGTGAACTAACGCTTTAACAATATTAAGTTATTTAGTGTTTAGTACCCATTTTTGTGTTCCCATCAAATTAAATGACCAAACCTCATTTATAACTTTATATTTAGAAAAAAATGACAAATTAAATTTAAGTAAAATGTGGTAAATAACTTAAAATATGGGTGAAATTATATTTCATTGTGATTCAGCATTTGAGATATATACAGTTGAAGTCAGAATTATTAAACCCCCTGAATTATTAGCCCCCCTGTTTATTTTTCCCCACAATTTCTGTTTAACGGAGATAAGATTTTTTCATCACATTTCTAAACATAATAGTTTTAATAACTCATTTCTAATAACTGATTTATTCTATCTTTGCCATGATGACAGTAAATAATATTTGATTAGATATTTTTCAGGACACTTCTATACAGCTTAGTGACATTTAAAGGCTTAACTGGGTTAATTAGGTTAACCAGGCAGGTTAGGGTAATTAGGCAATTTATTGTATAATGATGGATTGTTCTGTAGACTATAGAAGAAAAACATAGATTAAAGGGGCTAATAATTTTGACCTTCAAATATTTTTTTAAATTAAAAACAATTTTTTTTTCTAGCCGAAATGAAACAATATCATTTAGGAAATATTTAAAAAAAGAAAAAAATAATTAAAGGGGGTTTAATAATTCTGATTTCAACTGTATATGTAAACTGTAAATGGTAAAATATAGTGCTCAACATAATTGAGTAGACCCCATTTTGAAAATGAATATTTTTATCCATTTCTTAGTGAATATAGGGGATGTATTTTGGTGCATTTAAACAAAACATATTTATTAAACAGATATACTTATTAAAATAATATTTTAGTCACCAAGCATATTTAGAAATTGAAAGATAATACAATAAAATTACAAGCAAAATATTGCAAAATAAATTAAAACCTACAAAATTTCAACTAAATTTTTCAATTTTTTCTTTCTCTTGATTTTTCCTCTTAAAAAATTGTATTTAATATTTTTGTGTAATTGGGTGTATGCTAGTTTTTGGACCGTTATTGTAAGTTATTTTCTTAGATAAACTCCAGATTTGGCTTCAGTACTGACTAATCTAATGTATATGCACAATATAATATTGTATAGCTTCCTATTAAACATATGAATTAAAAATATATATTTGTGTGGGGTGTACTTATGCTGAGCAAGGGCATAGATTTGGCAGGGGATGTGTCCCCACCAATATCCAATTACTGAAATATCCCCACTCCTTAAATTTAATAATGCTCTGTCAACCCTTAGTAAACTAGACATGCAGAAAGGGTTAATTTGTGTTCTCTTCTTGGTTTTTTCTCTCCCACAAAACACATAAGGACTGTGTGATTGGCTGGGCCTATTTATGCTGTTAATGACAGCTGGGATTATATTTGAATGTGGGAAGCGCCAAAACAAGGAAATTCCCTAGTCCTCCTTCACATAAGCAGCAACTTTTTAAAGGGTCAAGTTTTTAAAGCCAAGTTCAATTGGAGTCCACCATAATAATATCAACCAAGGCTGTGCAATTATTCAAAATTCAGTTTTGATTTTGTCCATTTTTCATGATTATGAAAAATAATAATCAGGATAAAACGATTAAATTGCGTCACGTGCCTCTTTAAATTTCTCTGCATTCATACCTCCTCAAAGCCAGATTGCAGTGAAATCATGTAAAATGAGTTTTGTAGCCTGGGGCATGTTTTGTTAATTGTTATTCGTATTAATAAGTGTTTAAAGCCTTTATTCATGTTTTTAAAAGCATGAAAGAGAATTTGTGCTGTTCTATGCATGTGCTATAGGGATGTTCAGAATTAGCCCCCCTTTGATTTTTTTTTCTTTTTTTAAATATTTCCCAAATTATGTTTAACAGAGCAAGGACATTTTCACAGTATGTCTGATAATATAATTTTTTTGGAGAAAGTCTTATTTGTTTTACTTTGGCTAGAACAAAAGCAGTTTTAATTTTTAATTTTTTTACAAAACAATTTGAGGTCAGTATCATTAGCCCCTTTAAGCTAAAATTCTCTCATAAGTTACTCACATTTTACTTGTTTCACACCTTCCTGAGTTTCTTTCTTCTGTTGAAAAAAAATTAATTCACAGCTTTCTTCAAAATATCTTTGCGTGTGTTATGTGAAACTTATAAAGGTTTGCAATCACTTACAATGCTCAGCATAAGTACACCCCTCATAAATCTATCTTATAAATTATTATTTTTAATAGGAAGCTATACAATATTATATATTTTGCATATACATTAGATTAGTACTGAAGCCAAATCTGGAGCTTATCTAACAAAACTAACTTACAAAACGGTCCAAAAACTAGCATACACCCAAATTGATATGTTATAGAAAAATATATTAAATACAAATTTTAAAATGTAAAAATTTAGTTGAAATTTAGTAGGTTGTAATTTATTTTTGCAATATTTTGCTTGAATTTAACTGCATTATCTTTCAATTTCTAAATATGTTTGGTGACTAAAATATGATTTTAATAAATATATCTGTTTAATAAATCTGTTATGTTTAAATGCATATAAAAATGGGGTGTACACAATTATGCTGAGCACTGTCAGGGTAAGTAAATAGTGAGTAATTTATTTTTTTGTATGTATGCGAACTATCCCTTTAAAATATAATCAAATGATTTTTGTTTTAAGCATTCATGACAAAAGTTTTTATTTGTTAATCGGGATTGTTGATCCATGTGATTAGTTTTTTTTTTTTTTACATAAAATTTTTATTTTATTTTGAATTATGTGAACAAAGAAAAAATATGCAGAAGACGATCAACATATAGCAGTGTGCATAGATATACATGCAATAACCAATATACAGGTTGTTTAATCATAATATTAATAATACTGCCAATAACAACAACAACAAAACTGACAATAAAAAGGAAAACTGAAGAATAAATGACAAAGACATATTGAAACAAATAAAAATTATAAATAAATAAATAAATATATATATATATATATATACACATACACATACATCCACATACATAAACATAAAAAAGCAATAAACCAAGGTTAAGGTTTTTAACCTTTAACCTTTTTAAGGTTAAATAGGGGTAAAAGTAAAAAAAATAATAATAATAAATAAATAAATAAATAAATAAAAGAATAGTAATAGACAGATAGATTAAGATATTTTAAAATCCATGTAATTAATTATAATAGCAATAAAATTAGCAATGTGTACATTTCAGAATGACTTAAAAAAAGTCTCCTGTATAGGGAGATCTTTATACTGCTATACATAAAACGTAGTAATAAAAGTTGTAAAAACTTTTGTTTTTGGTGTAACCATTTGAATTATTTTTTAAGTTTAAACAGATAACTTGTTTTACAATGTAAAAATTATTTCCAGGTTGTGTTGTTTAAATTTATGGTGTGTATATATAAGAAAAAAGTAATCATTTGAGGTATTTGATCATCTATGAACCGGTGTTTGCTTGTTCTTAACAAACCAAGGCACCTCTTTGTCGCCGTAAGCATCTGTGTACACTGAAATGAAAAGAAAAAGCAAGTCTTTGCTCGATTTTTTATGTGAGTGTTGACTGAAGAGTGGGCTCCATCTGTGTAAACTCTCTGAAATAGTGACTTCCTCTCCATGTCTTAAACAGACGCTTGAGGCAAACCGCAGAGAAGTCACCATACATGTCTCTGATGGAAGAAGACCTGATATTACCTCATTACTGCCACGAGATGTTCCCCAATTGGACGTTATTGGCATGTTTTCAGTGTAAGGAATACATGTTGTTTGAATCACACTTTTGAAGTCTGGTGAACCAATAGAAAGTATAAAGGCTTTGCTTAAAAGTAGTTAAAAATAGCTTTAAATCAGCTGTTGTTATAGGTCACTCAGGGCACTTCCTGTTTTCCTCTGTGCACCATTATGTGCATAAACTGAGGAACCACTTTCTCTGAATGAAAAAGACTCTAAAAATGGAAGTGTTTCAGATTCAAATCCTTGATTAACTGTACATCGTGCATGTGCAATATGATTCTGATTCTGAAGTGCAGAAATGCATTAGTAAAAAAAAATAATAATGAAGATTATTATTATTATTATCATAGTAATAGTAGAAGTAATAGTGAAAAACATAAGTAGTATTATTTTAATTATAGTATTTTTTTTAATTGTTATTATTAATACCAACAACAACCAGTAACATTAACAGTAACATCAGGTTTAACTATATTTCATTATAGTCAACTTAAATTAGATAATTAATACTATAAAAAACACTTAATACACAAAACTAAACAAATTATATTTAAAGTTAAATATATATTTCAAAAGGAAAACAAAATATAAAAATAAAAATGTCTGCAAACTTTAAACTTTTCATTAAAAAACTACTCGTTTTTAAATAAACAAATAAATAAAAAAACTTTAATATATGAAGAAATTTTAAAATAAAAGTAATTTATTTTAAAGAAACATAGGGCAAGCACACTTTTTGCTTCATATATATCACATATGTTTACATATATATCTTTTTATATTACAATACAACGCTCCGGTAACTAAAGTTACCCTCATTCCCCTGAGGGGGGGAATGGAAATGCTATGTTGAAAAACTTCCACTATGGGGATTTCGTTCAGAAAGCTGATAGTCTGAAAGAGTATGCAAACAGGCTAATGAAATGCCAATGAGATGGTAGCGTCAGCTTGCGCAGCTGATGCTCGTTGGAATCAATTTGGCAATATAAGCACAGCGAGAGCAAGGCTGAGGCATCTTTTTTTAGCTGAAGAGCCTTTCACCTCAACAGCTAAGGGGCAATCATTATGGCGAAGGAACACAGCATTTCTGTTCCCCCCCTCAAGGGTTACATTAGTAACCGGAGCATTCCCCTTCGGGAGGGGAACTTCAATGCTATGTGGAAAAGCTTCCACTATGGGGAAATGTGTGGAAAACACCATAATGATTGAACCTTACCTTCGTCCCCGATAAGAGGTTTGCCAGGCAAGAGAGCATGAGCGCACCTGCATCACCAGAGGCGCGGTCTTCCAACGTGTTTCTTGGCCTTTACTTATCCCACTTCAACAGAAGATTTACGGATTTAGATATATTTTTCGGGAGCAGCAAGCGTCTAGATAATTTCTAGGAATTTAAATACGACTGTACGTTGGGAAAGCGTGCAGTCCCGATAGGGAGGACGCTGCAGAGGCCAACTGCTACCCAATTGGGGAGATATGGTGGCAAAAAGCATATGGACTAGCCATGAGAAGGGGGAGTACACATATGAATATAAGATGGTTAGCGGTGAGGGAAGACATGGGTCCGCCAGTGAGAGGGGTCTGCACCCTGGCTAAATAAGCATATGGGATCGCCCAGTGGGGATTGCGCATAGCAGGTACCTATACCCAAAATGCGGGCTGACCAGTGGGCAGAACTAAAACGTAACGGGCCAGCATGTGACTCCTCCGCTGAGTAAATGCCGGGGGCCTCGGAGGAATCTCTACAGGGCTCACCTAAGCGAGGAATTTTACTGACAGAGTGAATAAACGCACGTATCTCCGTGTTAGGGAGAATGGCACAGCAAGCGTGTTACAATACCTTAACCGAGTTGTTTCCTCAATCACCAAGGGTTACCTAATACCCTTGAGGAAACCGGCTCCACTCGCAGATTATAAAATCTTGCAAATGTATTAGGTGTCGCCCAGCCCACAGCTCTACAGCTGTGTGCACGCACCCAAGAGGATGCGATGCTCTGAGTGGAGTGTGCACAAACTCCTGGGGGACACGGCTCGCCCTGGTTTTGGTAAGCAAGGGAGATGGCATCCACACCGGTCAACCTCTGTTTAGATACGGCACTTCCATTTTGCCGACCACCATAATAGATGAAGAGCTGTTCAGATGATCTAAAACTCTGAGTGCGGTCCAGATCGATTCACAAAGCGCAAACTGGACAAATTAATGAAAGGGTTAGGTTCTTTTCCCTTAGGGGCAGCGCTTGCAGGCTCAATACCTGGTCCTTAACGGTGTGGTTGGAACCTTGGGCACATATCCAGGGCGGGGTCTCAGGACAACGTGAGAGTAGGCCGGCCCGAATTCCAGGTACGAGTCACTGACCGAAAATTCCTCCAGGTCCCCGACCCTCTTAATCGAAGCCAACGCAACCAGCAGAGCTATCTTCAGGGACAGAAATCTTAACGATACTGAGTCCAGTGGTTCGAACGGATCTGTACGCAGGCTCGTGAGAACGAGGGCGAGATCCCAAGAGGGCATGAGAGGGGAGCGCTGTGGATTAATTTACCTTGCACCTCAGAGGAACCGGATGATGAGGTTATGCTATCCCACGGTGCTGCCAGCCACCGCGTCATAGTGAGCGGAGATGGCAGCAACGTAAACCTTGAGTATGGAGGGTGACAGCCTGCTCTCCGGCTTCTCTTGGAGGAAAGAAAGCACAACGCTGATCTGGCAAGTTCAGGGGTCTTCTCTGCGAGAGACGCACCATTCAGTGAAACCACCGCCGCCGATAGGTTACCTAAGTCTTCTTCGCGTCTAAGGACCACACGTGGATCCAGTGCATCCGTTCCGAGAGAGCTATCGGTCAGGAAAACAACTGGCAATGAGCATTCTCGAGGGATTCAAACAGATCGATCTGGGCTTCCCCGAATCGCACCCACATCAGCTGAACAGACTCGGGGAGGAGTCTCCATTCTGCTGGACGTAAAGGCTGCCGTGAGAGTGCGTCGGCTGCATGGTTGAGCTTGCCTGGAATGTGAATGGTGCGCAGCGTTTTCAGCCGCGTATGACTCCAGAGGAGCAGACGGCGGGCAAGGTGAGACATGCGGCGAGAGTGGATACCCCCCCCCCCCCCCATATGGTTGATATATGCCACCGCCGCCGTGCTGTCCATCCTGACCAGCATGTGTTGTTGCTCCAGCACCAGTAAAAAATGTTGGACAGCGAGGAACACTGCCAACAGCTCTAGACGATTGATATGCCAATGCAACTAGGTTCCCTTTCACAGGCCCGCAGCTGCATGCCCGCAACACACGGCCCCCCAGCCCGTGTTGGAAGCATCTGTCGAAATGACAACATGTCTGGACGCTGGTCCTAGAGGCACACTGGCCTGTAGGAATGAGGGGTCGTTTCAAGGGCTGAGGGCGCGGCCACACAGCGCAGTAACAGTGACCCGGTGTGTGCCCGCGAGCGAGTGCTGAAGTGGTCTCATATGGATTAATCTGAGCGGCATGACAGCAGTTGCAGATGCCATATGCCCCAGGAGCCTCTGAAAGGATTTCAGTGGGACCACTATTTTGCTGTCGAACTCTCTCAGACAGTTCAGCATTAGCTAAGCGCTCTCCGGAAAGGCACGCTGTCATTTGACCAAGTCCAACTCGAGAAAAGAGATCCTCTGCATGGGGGGTTTGCTCTTTTCTCGGTTGACCTGAAGCCCCAACAGGTGTAGGTGCCGGAGCACCTTGTCTCTGTGCATAATCAATTGCTCTTGAGAGTGGGCTAAAAACAGCCAGTCGTCGAGCTTGGTGAAGACCCGTGGAGAGAGAGAGAGCCCGAAGTAGAGGACTTTGTACTGCAAAGCTCCACCCTCAAACGCAAACTCCAGGAACTGACGGTGGCATGGAAGAATGGAGACATGGGAGTACGCATCCTTCAGGTCTATTGCTGCTAACCAATCCCGTGGACGATTGCATCTGAGGATGCGTTTCTGCGTGAGCACTCTGAACGGCAGCTTGTGCAGACAGCGGTTCAAAATGCGCAGATCTAGGAGTGGGAGAGAGGAGACCGTCCCCCCAGAACCTGTGAGCCACTGGCGAAATGCACAGAACCTGCGAGCCGAATGGCATAGCATCCCAGACTGGCAGAATTCGGGCTGTCACATCCAGGGAAGTGGAAAAGTGCTCTCTCTCTCTGAGGTTTGGTGGCATTTTTTAAGCGCCGTTGGATAAAGAGCCCGACCCCCCACCGGGGAAAGAGCAGGTTCCCTCTTCTCCAGATGGCCTGTCTCAGCAGCGTTTTGCCGTCCGTTTTACTGGACTTAGCGGCACCCTGGGGTGGGGAGCGCTGGTTGCCTGCGAGGTGCTCGACGCTGCCGCTTGACCCGAGGTTCAGGTGGGGCGGGGCGGGGCAGCTCTCCTAGACAGGCGCTCTTGGCGGTGGATGTGGATGGTTTGGCTGGGGGGAGCGGTCTTACTTCCCCGCTGATAGATGACTCAGCCCATTGTATCCGACTGCACCGCCATGAATTACTGGGTGAATCCACCGACAGTTTCGCCAGCCTGGGATATGGGGGAGACAAGAAAGCGAACTTTGTTGACTCCGCACATATTTTTTGCCCGGCATTAGCCAGAGGTGGCGCTCCTGGACCACTAATCTGACCATCGTCCTTCCCAGGGCACACGCAGCGGACTTGTGGTCCGTAAATCTCAATCTGGTGCAGTGCGGGGCTTGTTACAAGCCTAGGTCGGAACCACCCTTGTGCAGCTGGGCCAGTGCACGCACATGGAAGCAGGGTGGAAGCAGCCTCGCCCGCGGCTGTGTGGGCTCTGGCTCCGGGGAGGCAGAAAACCGACACACTTTGGACGGAAGACGAGGCTGACTCCAGCAGAAAGAGGCACCACGCAGGCCCGCAGTGGCACTCTCAATCTGGGGAATCGACTCGTACACCCAAATGGAGGAACCCACATCGACTCTCTTAGAAGGCTGTTGAAGTCTCTCAAGCAAAAAGGATGCCTCAGCCTTGCTCTCGCTGTGCTTATATTGCCAAATTGAATGCAACGAGCATCAGCTGCGCAAGCTGACGCTGCCAACTCATTGGCATTTCATTAGCCCGTTTGCATACTTTTTCAGACGATTGGCTTTCTGAACGAAATCCCCATAGTGGAAGTTTTTCAACATAGCATTGAAGTTCCCCTCCCGAAGGGGAACTGTATGTATTTCAGTCGCGATCGTGATTTTGCGATCGATGAATTTATCACAAAATCAAGCAAATTCTGCAATCACTTTTTTCTGAAATTAATACGGGCTACTAATATTGACCTTAAAATGTTTTTTTAAATGTAAAACTGCTTTTATTCTAGCTGAAATAAAACAAATAAATTTAATACCAAACTCCAGAAGTAAACATATTATAGCAAATACTGTGAAAAAGTATTTGCTTTGTTAAACGTAATTTGGGAAATATTTTAAAAAGAAAAAAAATCATAGGAGAGTGAATAATTTTGACTTAAACTGTATGTAAAAACAACAACAACTTGGAACTTAATTTTGGAAGGGCATCCGCTGCGTAAAACATATGCTGGATAAGTTGGCGGTTCATTCCGCTGTGGCGACCCCTCATTAATAAAGGGACTAAGCCGAAAATAAAATGAATAAATGAATGAATCTTTTATAATACAATACAACAGTATGTATTTCAGTGCTTCCAGGATCTCATTATTTTGCGATTACCGAATTTATCGCAAAATCAAGCAAAGTCCGCAAATGTTTGTGAATCTCACATTTTTCCTGAAATGCCACAGATTTTCTGCAAATCAGGGTTTAGATGCTTTCTATGACATCATCACGACACAGATTCACCTGAAACAAATGTCATGTGGACGCAAACAATCCTCGCTAAGCCATGATTTTACAGATCATGATCGTAGGTGGCAGTATATACTTTTTATACTGGTCTGTAACAGCGCACGTTAAATTTGAGTAAACATACAGTCGCGTTTACCCACAAATATTACTGTGATAGTGATGGTTTGTTCTGTAGACAATCGAAAAAATAAAAATTACTTAATGGGGCTAATAATATTGACCTTAAAATGTTTCATTTAAATTTTCTCCAGAAGAAAACATATTATGGAAATACTGTGAAAAATTCTTTGCTTTGTCAAATATTATTTGGGAAATATTCAAAAAAAATTAATAAAATTGACAGGAGGGCTAATCATTTTGACTTTAACTGTATATATAATTATATTATACTAATTTTAAATTAAATAAAAAGAATTAAATACAATAAAAATGCACTGAAATTGCAAAAAAATCAAAAGAGCGTGAATAATTTTGACTTTAACTGTAAGTAAAAACAACAACTTTTTGATTATTATTTTTTTACTGGGATGGCCTTCATGAGAGTCTACCTGTGCAATGATTTAGTGGATTTTGATCTTTGAGCTGTTGTGCACACACAATTTATATGGATACAAGATTTTGTTTAAACATAAAGTATCCTTTAAATTTAAGTCGCAGAACCCAGTGTCTGGGTCTAGGAGTAATAATATATATATATAATAAAGACTTTTGTCTGTGGTATAATTTTTTACAGCAAATTAAAACGAAAGAAGGCCGCAAATTTGAAAAAAAAAAAAACACAGCAAAATGAGTCATTTCAGGCTGCAAAATTCAGAAAAAAGTCCTGCGAAATCCTGGAGGGACTGTTATTTGAAAATAATTCTGTATAAAGTACATGTGGTGAACTACACCTGTGGTAATTCTGCTTGGACACCTTAGTGAACTCAAGAGGAACCGAATTCATACATCCAGTAAAAATGATCTCGAGACCAGTTATTTATAAGTCATTGCAGAACTTGTAGAGAAAAAGTGAAGTTAGTTCTGAGAAAAATGTCTGGCATCATTTCTTGCTACTTACTTTGATATTGTGCACCATGCACGAGCGTCCATATGAAACCTTGACAATTAAAATAAAACATTGCTTCTTGTAGCAAAGATGCAGAATAAGCACCAGACATTGTAAAGTACGTAGACACAGTCAGTCAACAGTGTATGTTTGCCGTCTGTCTGGTCCGACATTGAATTGGTTGAAACACAGTCATATCAACTAATTCTCACGCCACAGAGAAGACACATATCTCACTGCACCGTTAACACAGAACAAGGCCACCGTCATTCACTGTTATTTTCCCAAAGGGTGAAAAAACGTAAAGTCCCATATGTGAGACATGGTCAGGGAGCTTAAACAAACAAATGGAAGCAGGCGGTGGTGTAAAAGATGACAGGCCGTAATCCGCACATCGTGGAAGAACATTCTTAAAATAGCCAAAAAATTGAAGTGAAGGCTACTACTGTGGTAACCTGAAATTTCTGGTTAGGGATCGACTTCCTTCCCTCACATCCTTATGTGACTCATTAAGAAAGCTGAGAGAATGACTGATTCGAGATTAGATCTGAAAACAGCAGCACTTACAAGCTTCAGGAGCAAATGTCAGGATGGTGAATAAGAACAATGAAGCTCAGTGCGATAAGATTTACAGATGTTTTTATGAGGCAGCCTCTCTTCGTATATTCCTTTCTTTCTCACTCTCGCTCTCTCTTTCTCTTTTAAGAAAATCTGTGCTACGTGTTTAAGCCTTTCTTTCTTTTTTTTCCTGGGAGCAGCTCTTTAATCGTTGCCTTGGCTTTGACTTCCTAACGGTTGTAAACAAATGCAATTTTGCATTTCCTGTAGTCTAGACACAACAAAAGAAGCGTTGGCAAGCTGAGACCCAACACATGCTGTTTGCGTAGTAGCTAACGGACTCTGACAGAACTTTTGAGGAAGAAAGTTTGTGAATGTGTTAATATCTCTTTGACTGCCTCTACCAAATGTTTGACCATGTTTTTACTGTTTTAAGTAATGATTTAAAGAATGACTGTTTTAAATAGTGGTTTACACTCACACACAGCATTGTTGGTTTACAAAAACATTTAATTTTTGTTTTATTGTAAAAAAAAAAACAATAAATAAGAAAATGTGTTAAATAAGAATATTTTGTGGCATACTTTCAAAATGTTGTATTCAAAAATGTTTTTTTAATATATTTTTAATATTTATTAAAATAAATTAGTCTTACACTTCCTATTTTCAGATTTTACATACACTGTAAAACCCAACACTCAACTTTATCAAATGAAATGAGTGTAGTTAACTCAAAATTTACTGAAAGTTAACTCTACTCATTTGAAAAGAGTTTGAACACTTTAATGAGGTAATTAAATACCTTATTACCTCAACTTAAATGGAGTAATTTCACAGTTCAAATATAGATTAGTTTTTTTTTAAACTTAAATGGTTTGTAGCAATCAGTTTCCTCAAATGGTTTGAGTTGCCCTAACTTATTGGGTTTTACAGTACTCAGTTAGTTTGAGTTTGCTTCATTTATTGGGTTTTACTGTGCTCAAATTGCTTCATTTACTGAAATGGATTACGTTCACAGTACTCATTAGGATTAGTTTTTGAACTTAAATGGTTTGTTGCAATCGGTTTCCTCAAATGGTTTGAGTTACCTTAACTTTTTGGGTTTTACAGTGTAGTATATGTATATATTTAATTATTATTGTATTAATTCTGGTACTTTTAAAATTAACAGACCTATCAACCATTTGGTAGAGGTTGCTATTTTAGAAATTATGGGATGTGTTGAAAAAAATGCATTGAGTGTGTTAACTAGCAACATTAGGAGATAAAAAATACAATCCCATTTTTTTTTTCTTGGTGGGATATCAGCCAAAAACTCAGATTTGTTTTCTGCTGTGATTTATAATTTCTTTTTTAATTCTCAGACTTCTTTTTAATTGTACACTGTAAAACCCAACAGTCAACTTTATCAAATAAAATGAGTGTAGTTAACTCAAAATTTACTGAAAGTTCTCTAGTTTTAGTGAAAGTTCTACTCATTTGAAAAGAGTTTTGAACTCAGTGTTGAAGGTAATGAGTTAATTAAATACCTCATTACTTCAACTTAAATGGAGTAAGTTCACAGTCCTCATATAGATTTGTTTTTTTTAACTCAAATGATTTGTAGCAATCGGTTTCCTTAAACGGTTTGAGTTGCCTTAACTTATTGGATTTTACAGTACTCAGTTGGTTTGAGTTCTCTTCATTTATTGGGTTTTACTGTGCTCAAATTGCTTCATTTACTCAAATGGATTAAGTTCACAGCACTCATTAGGAATAGTTTTTGAACTTAAATGGTTTGTTGCAATCAGTTTCCTCAAACGGTTTTTAGAGTTACTTTATCTTTTTGAGTTTTACAGTGTAGTATATATATATATATATATATATATATATATATATATATATATATATATATATATATATATATATATATATATATATATATATATATATATATATATATATTAATTCCAGTACTTTTAACATAAACCAACATATCAACCATTTGGTAGAGGTTGATATTTTTGAAATTAGGGGATGTGTTGAAAAAAATT
This sequence comes from Danio aesculapii, assembly GCF_903798145.1. Classification (NCBI taxonomy): domain Eukaryota; kingdom Metazoa; phylum Chordata; class Actinopteri; order Cypriniformes; family Danionidae; genus Danio; species Danio aesculapii. The sequence goes on along the minus strand of NC_079453.1, from coordinate 21,501,417 downwards.
TACATTAAAAGTTAAGAAATGCAATCCAAATTTTATAAAAAAAAATGTATTGCTCAAACTTTTTTTTTATAGTAAATGCTTTCAGTTGTTTTATCCTAAAACAACAGCAATTATTTCAATGTTAAATTAGTTTATTTTTTTGCAAATGTTCCCATTAACTAAAGTGCTGGAAAAAAAGGTTCAACCTTTTATATGCTGAACAGTTGAAAATATAACCCTGGGAAAGCTTAGGTTAATATCTCACCAGTATTTTTTTTTTTTTTTTAATCTGTTTTCTCCCCGTACAGGATAAAAAAAAAAGAAGAAATCTCAGGATTGGAGGACAAAGGCATGCTCCGGCCATACATCTGTGAGTTTTAAAACAAAGCTTTGTTTGTAAGCTTCAGTCACTTGTGCTCATGAAAGCAGACACTTACTTGAAAAACTTTCCTTTTTTTTCAAGGGAAACACTCTAAACCAACATCCTGGTATAAATTTGCAAAACGCAATACAGGCCGGATTGTGCGCGGGACGGACGCGGGGTGCATACAAATGGCCCCCCGTCTAAAGTACCCCCTGTTTCTCTTCGGCCTCAGAAGGTAATGTACAATAAATCAACAAAAGAGCATTAATGTCTCCGCCGAGTATAGGAGAGGCTTCTGTTATTGTAGCTTTTTTAAGTATTTAATTGGAAGGGTCCCTTGAAACGCTACACGGCTCCTTCAGATGACTTTTCCCCAAATCTAAGAAAAGATTGATAAGAATTTCTTTCCTCCCTCTCTTAAATCTCTTCAGCCTTTTTCTCCCCCCTCCTCTTCCATCCCTTTCAGGAGAGCCTGCGTTTTTTACCGAAGGGAGAATAAAGTTTCAAGTGCATGGCATTTGAAGGTAAGGCAGTGAAATCGGAGGCTGGTCGTTGGGGATAAGGCAAGGCTGGGAAAGAGGGAAGTTGGCAGTAGTGCCCAGCCAGACTCAGTGCCTTGAGCTCCCCCCTCCCTGCACCAGGTGTCTGCTACATTTAAATGATACTATTATTCATAGACAAGAGAGCAGGGTATTAAAAGTCCCCCCAAAAAATCATTTGCAATTGAATACAGATATAATCCTGGAAATATAAGTCTCCATTTAGGCCTTGCCATTAAGCTAACAAGGAGCCCTTTGTACAACATGTGTGTATTAATCACGGTCAGGGGAAAGGGGCAGGAAGAGAGAGAGAGTGGGAGAGAAAATAGAGAGCGAGGGAGGGAAAACGAGAGAGAGAGAACACCATTCGTGTGTGTTCACATGCAAATTGAAATGTTGCTCATCAAAAACGAGCTTATCACTTTCCCTCTTGTTCTCGGCAGACTCGGCAGGCCAGCGCGAAGCCCGTGCGCTTTAAATGGGGATAAGCAGAAAATTTTATTTGCATTTGTGATATTTCAACACACTTGATTTCTTTCAGCTGCGCGATCTGAAGTGTGCGAGGCCATGCGAGATGTAAAGGAGCACACACTGCGTGCAGATGTCACAACGACACGCAGGAATTTGTACAATGAGCCTGGGTTTCTCAAACCTACTGTGTGGCTTTCATTTTCCCCGCAGATCACTTTGATTTGTGCAACTTTTCAATGTGGCAAATAGAGATTTTGGAGGGCCCTCGAGGCAGCCCCCTGAATGCCCCTTACAAAACTCCTCTCCAGCGATCATTACATCACCATTTCTCTAAGCCGATTTTCAGCAAGTCTGGCTCTGTTATTAAAATAGTAATTAATTTTTGTCTGAGGGAACAAAAGCACGTTTTTTTGTCCCCCCACCAAGTGTCCCTGAAGAGGCCAAGGGGTGCCAGCGAGGGCTTTTCTATCTAGTCTGCACTGCGTAATCCCCTCCACTCTGGTACAGTAAGAGTGCTTTGATAATGGGATAGAAGCAGACACCCGCACCGGATCGATCTTGATCTTAGGATGCCTTTGATAGATTGGTGTCACAAACAAGTGTGGCTCAACAATGGTCATGTCTACACTGCTGCTCAGTCCCTCAGTTTGTCAGTTCACTTTTTATTGCTTAATCCTGTTCTGTACACACAGTTCAGTCATTTACGAGAGTCACATCCACTTTATACAACCAAATCAGCTGCAGAAAAATGCAGGTAGTGAATTTACAAAAATTCCCTGCACCGAACTGAACAAATAGTTGTTGACGCATGTCTTGAGTCATTCGTGTTACCAGATCTTGCTAAAAAAAGCAGTTAAAAGAATAAACCCATAATAAATATAAACCAAAACACTTTATCTCAGAAATAAATAAGCCACACATCATCAAACCATTGCAATCTGCACCTGCTTACTTTATTATCTCCATAAAATTGACTGCTTATGTAACCCTTGCCCTGCCTCTGAGCAGGATTCAAATCAGCAAGTGTGCTAACAAGAATGCAGACTCCAGTGTTAGTCGCTAGTGCACTTTCTTGAGGCTTACTCTACTATCTATACTGGCTTCTCTCTCTCATCCTGGTAATAAGTATTGGGTATCATTATATTTATTTAGTTTTTTTTCAACCCATTCTGAAAAGGTACCCCTATATACATTTCTGGAGAGCACCAACGCACCAAAAACCCAGGAGACACATTTTTTTTTGCAGTTTTTGTGAATCCACCAGAGCGCCCTGTAGCATTCGTTTAAAGATGAAATGCAGCCATACTGTACGTACCTCTGGCTACATAATTCGCGATCTCCAGAAATGTATATATGGCTACGTTTTCAGAATGAGCCTATCTTGAATTTTTTACAATATCTGAGCCAAATTGCTACTTTTAAAAAGGTAGCAAATGCCTTTACTTTTATATTGAAAAAATATTTTCAAGCACAAAATCAACAGAAGAGTATATTATAAGTTTAGCGTATAAAAGTATACATTATATTTACATTAAAAATCCTCAATAAAATCTTAGCCAGCTAACCCAACACAAAGACACTAAACAACTTCAGTACTAATAACACCAAAGTACTAAATACTTTAAATAGCAAAAATGATCACCATTGATAATGGCACCATTGTAACCCCTCTAGTTCTACTCACATCATTCTGAGCATGATTCAAATGCAACACAGGCTCATTGGGAAAATGTGCCCAGGAATACATTTCTGAGAACTGACAAAAATATGCATCTGTGAACATAATGGGTACATTTTGTGTGTCAAACGAATGCTACAGGTTGGTACTGCTCACCACTTATCTCAATATGTGAGTTTTTTCCAGCAGGACTTGTTTGCTCAGAACCTCACCATGAATGATACCAGACTCGGTTGGGTTTAGGGAAGGGAGAGGGTGGGTCAGTTAATATTAAGATGATATTTTATGCACGATAACAAGCCAACTTGCCTCTCTTATGGACACGTAGGAGGAAGTTGAGACAGACAGAAACATACAAACTGGCTGTGTGGGAGGTAACGCAGTACAAGTAACATGTAACAGTTACATAATAATATTACTTTTCTAAGTAACAAGTAAAGTAATGCATTTATTAAAAAAATTTGTTATTAATATTTGAGTTACTTTTTTAAAAAATGTAACACGAGTTACTTTTTAGTTTAGTTGATTAGCTTTTAAATATAATTGCTGAATTAAAATGAATTTAGTCACATTAAATTCCACACACAGACAGACATGAAGATGGCAGAGCCTTACATTTCTGCGATGGAAAGTTCTCATTATTTTAAGCGCATTGAAGAAAAGGTAAAGAGGTTTTCTGAATGGACAGTTATTTTACCTTTTAATAAGACCAAAAGTACAAAAGTAGCAAACGCATTGCTTTAAACTGTCATTAATCTATACGGCATTTATAGCTCTGGGGTCAGGAAATTCTCTGAAGACAACATTATCTTACATTCATTTTTGAATGTTTTTTTAAAGGTAAATGAAGGTTATGCAGTGTGTCGTTAGCTTCGATTTTAAAAAAAAGAAGAAGAAGAAAAAAAAAAACACAAAAGTAACTCAAAAGAAATGTAATTACACATTACTTACCATAAAAAGGAACTTAGTAATGCAACTAGTTACTTTTTTATTTTAACTCATTATTATAATGCATTACTTTCTAAAGTAAATTTCCCCAACACTGAACACCGGCTTCTGGTGGATTTACAAGAAATGGCATGTATGAGGAAAAACATGCTTCCAGTGACGTATTTGAGATTGTATAAAGATGTACACGGTGGCTTCCGGTGGAGTTGTGAAAACAACAAAAAAAAAAAAAAACGTAGTCCAGGAACATATTTCTCTGTTCTCAAAAATCTAGACGTAGGCACATATTTCCAATGAGCCTGGGCTGTTCAAACGGGTGTATCCTCCATCATCAAAGCCCTGATCCCACTGATCTATATTGACCTTATTCTGCAATGCGGAAGTGAGCTAGTTTTTGCGATTGTTTTAGACCTTCTGTTTCAGTAGTCGATGGGAGAAATTACTAAGAATAATAAACTGCAGAAAGCAGTCAACTTGCTCTCCAAACATGACTGCACTGTAAATAATTATATAATTAATTAGTCCTGACAGCATATGTTTTTAGGTCATCGTCAAGTTCAGTGGACTCAAAAGGTTAATTTGATTCAGCTTAAATATTTAAGGCAACCAAGACTATTTTAGTGTATGCATAAAAAGTAGAATAATATGATAGGAAAATATCAGTTTGCAACCTCAATCATCATAACGAGCAGTTTTTAATATTTTAAATAAATGGAAGTAAATGAGAACCAAAAAGATTCCAATGGCCACTCGTTCATAAAGAATAAAGTTTATAGAAAACTGTCATAAGAAATAAAGTCACAGAATAAATTTACCCAGCTTATTAAATAGTTGTGATAATGCTCATTACAGTAGAAAGCAACCGCTATGTTAGTTTTAAAATCTAGATATAGATTTATGCTAAGGTTCATGTGTTTATTTTTAATATTTTCAATCATATTTCAATATTGCTTCTCCCATCAAAAAAAAAAAAAAAAAAAAAAAAAAAAAAACATTACAGTTAACACATTAAGTTGTAATAAATTTACATCCAACATTTCAAAAGCACACTGAAACACATACTTAAAGGGCACCTATGATGAAAATCATCTTTTAGAAGCTGTGTGTGGGTCACATTGGGGTGATATAAACACAAGTAATTTTTTTTTAATTTCCTGATGTTAAAATAGGATCCATATCCCTCCCATTTTGAGGCCGATCGCAACTTGATGTAGGAGTGCGGTTTCCCCGCCCACCAAATTAATTGACAGCCACATATTGACATGTCTCCATAGTAACTCATATAAACATATCCACAAGACAGGACGTGTGCAAAGCAACTGGGATTAAAAGATCAGTTCAGCTCGCTGTGATCATCAATCATCATCAAATGTGATCAAGAATGAGTTTTACAAGTTTAAAAAGTTTTTAAAACAGTGCATGTTTGTAATAAAGTCAGTAAAATTGCTACGTAATTCATCACCACAGCCGCATAGTGTCAATTCAATTATGAAAGGAGACGCTTCAATCCCGGTTTGTGGACTTCAGATTCAGAAATCAGATTTATTTTGTACATTAACATAACAGATACCCATAAAGCAGTGGATATTTACTGTACGTGCACCCTGTTACATTTGCAAAAACAGTGCACAGCTAACGTGTGTGTGTGTGCGTGTGCGTGTGTGTGCGTGCACGCGAGCGAACTTTATAACAACATTGTGTGTGACTCATTGCTTCAGAAAGGCTTAAATTAACTCCAAAACAAATATATCAAATAACGGTTGTGAAAGTTCTTACTGTAGTTTCATTCTTGTCTGTCACTGAGCTGTTTGTCTACGACGTGAAGGCTATGGCGGTGACAAGCACGTGGGTACAGGTGGGTGGGGAGAACCAACTCATTAGCATTAAAACAGCATTAAAGCGTCTTAAAAAAGCACCCATTTCCCAGATTTAAAAATGTATAATAAATAATCTGATGGGTAGTTTGAGCTGAAACTTTACAGATACATTCTGGAAACACAAAAGATTTATATTAAATCTTGAAAATGGTTAAAATTGGAATCCTTTAAACGAAACATGACCCTGTTAACTGTAATACATGTCAAATACAAATCATAGGAAAATCTCAAGGGAACCCACAGTAAATTGTTTTTCAGGGTCCTGATGTAATTTCTGCACCGCTCTATTTCAGTTGGAGATGGACTCCCATATTTATATGCAGTTCATTCCTTAAACTTTGCAGTGCCAATAGGACATTTTTCTTCTAAGCAGATACTTCAGGGGCGGGGTGGTGGCGAGGTGTGTAGGGATGTCACCTCACAGCAAAAGTGTCGCTGGTTCATGCCTCGGCTGGGTCAGTTGGCATTTCTGTGTGGAGTTTGCATATTCTCCCCATGTTCACGTGAGTTTTTTCTGAGTGCAGGTGAATTGGGTAAGCTAAATTGTCCGTAGTGTATGTGTGTGAATGAGAGTGTATGGGTGTTTCCCAGTGATGGGTTGCAGCTGGAAGGGCATCCGCTGCGTAAAACATATGCTGGATAAGTTGGTGGTTCATTCCACTGTGGCGACCCCTGATTAATAAAGGGACTAAGCCAAAAAAGAAAATGAATAAATGAATGAGCAGATGCTTCGTAAACAAAAATAAACACTGTGCAAATGCTGATTTTGCATTACAGACTTTGGGATTATGATGTCTACTTTCACCGTATGGTCCATGGGAAGGTATTGTGGGAACCTAAATAGACGATATGGACACGGTTTAGTATGCTTAACATGACTAGGGTCCTGCAACAGCGCTGCCGGACGTTTCCCTAGCAGATTAAGTGTTCATAGTGAGGAGGCGCAGGGGCTTATAGTTAAAATCACTAGCAAGTGTGACTTCAAGATCAGATTTTCCTTGGAAACACCAATCATGTTTAAAATCCATGTTGGAGAAGATTGGAGGGGGAAGAAAAAAAATCCCAAAGGAATAAAAGTTGACTTTGAGAGCCTTTGAGTTTCCCGGACAGCCCATCTGCCATAAAACACCATTGTAAAAGCTGGACGCGGGTCTCTAAGATTGATGACTTCAAGTCTTTCAAAAAGCTGTTTGTATAAGTGGAGTTATGCTAAAAATGCGGCAGTGATAATATCGCTGCCGTTCATCCGAAACAGCATTACCGCAATGATAAACACTGCGTTTGACTTCATGGATTTAGTCAGCTGGTGTGTTTGAAATACGGGGAAAAAAGTGGGAGGGAAAACATTTGCCTTTCTCCAAAATTAAGTCGTTATTTCACGCAGTCATAAATGCGTGTCCCGAGTTACTCTGGCAGTCTCGGCTTCCCGTCAGATCACAATAGACATGTCAGGAGATCATCTTAGAACACAAGCATATCCGCCCCTTTCCCACCACAACACGGCGGAGGATTTACCTCTTTCCATATGAGCTTAGCGATGTCATGAAAATCATTCTTTTTATGAGCAAACATCTTTGTTAAGAACTACTATTGTTTTCTACAGCTACTACATGCATTTCTACGGCTTTATGTCACCTGTAAAGAAGCAACAGGTCATAAAGCACTTTGTTTTTACAGCCTCTCTGTCTTCCCCCCATGAAAATGACTCAGATTTTTTTTTATTCTCCTACATTGTGGACAGCCGGAGCTTTTCAGGATTTCACTGCATCTCGGTGTGTCCAAGCAATAAGTGTGGGGCCAGTGCAGTAGTCACTGCAGGATTTAAAAAGACTTCCTCATGCAGAAATATTTAATCTCCTTTCAGAAAATAAAAGAGGGAGAGGGGAAAGAAAACCCACCATGAGATTTTCCGTTCTTTATTACTTGTGCAGTATCAAAGAGCTGTAAATCATAGTAGTTGTTCACCTTTTCTTTAAGCGAAGAACAGTTTCTTTAAGTGTGTAAGTCTCGTTGATATATATATTTTTTTTAATGTGATGCAGCGGTTGTGCAAATGCTCTCGAAATATGTAGTGTTGGTATGTTGCAGAGTCAAATACAAGTCAAAACATTTTTTCTCCTCATTTAATTTTATTTTCAATCTACTGTACGGACTTTGCTTTGCCCTGCACTATTTTAGTTGTCATCAAAGTAGTAATACATTTTTGATTAAGGGTACAAAATGGCTTTTTTATTTCCCCACTAAATGATTCTGAATAAATACCTTTGTATGTTATTTATTACACACTAGTGGTCGAAGGTGTTACAGTCACCAGTGATCTAGCTACTGCAGATCACTGGAGAACTACAAATCTGCCACCAAATGGACTACAAATACTGTCATACACCTCACACACACACACCTGTTCAAGACACACAGCTGAAGCTTGCCATCACTGATTCCCAGGACTATAAATACACTTCATTCACTCACTCTTGTTGTTCCTGTAACCATTTTGAAGCGTTTTTCCTTGCCTTGGTTTCCTGTGCCTTGTTTGATCGCTTGTCTGTTTTTGATGACTCTTTTAGATTGCCTTTGATAATTCTGTTTGCTTCTGTAATTGACCCTTGCCTGCCTGACTATTCTGTCTAATAAAGACTTGGATCCTTACCTCCATTGTCAGCGCCATCACATTACAGAAAGAGTACTGAAAAAAAAATCATACTCAAGTAAAGGTACCATTACTTGCCCAAAATATAGTACAAGTAGCATAAAAGTATCTGTTGTGAATATTACTCAAAGGATGAGTAAAAAGTAATCCTTTAGAAAAAGTACTCAAGAGTAGTGAGCATCACGTGGTAAATGGCTAATGTGTTGACATGAAATTTTTGTGTGTGTGAAAACGTAACATTCTGTAGCTCATTTAGTGATTATTTAAGGCCATTTGGCCATCAAACAGTAGACATCCGTTATCTTTTCATCAGTGACATCAGTCTAAACACTCTCTTGATCATTGCATGTAAAGATTTCAACCCAGGCTCATTCTGAAAACGTACCTTTATATACATTTCTGGAGACCGCAAAATACATCCCAGGGGGTACTTTTTTTGCAGTTTTTGTTTTTGCGAATCCACAAGAGGCTGCTGTGAATGCTTTTTGAGATCTCAAATTTCTCTCGCGAGTGCCCTTCGCGCCTGCTGTTCTCGCGTAAACCCACCAGAGGCTGCTGTTGACTGTTTGACTGACTGGATGACTGACTGACTGACTGATCGACTGACCCACCCCCTTCCCTAAACTCAACCGACAGCGTTTTCAAAAGCAATCCACAAAATGAAAAGCCCTTATGACTGCCTGATTTTTATCATGTCTTCAGATCTTACCACGTCCTCACGCTGTTATTTAATTGTTTATTTTACTTTTTGTTTTACTTGCTTTCTAGAACATCACCATCCACTCTTTCAGCATCTCAAGTCCACCAACGTATACGGCGAGCCACTGGGTTAACTGGTAACAACGTAAAGCTGCCCACACTGAGGTAAGCGGTCAACTGGTAACACAAAAAGAAACAGAAGCCATCAGCGGTGTCATACCACACTGTAGCATTCATTTTAAAGACAAAATGCTGCTATGAATTTGCTCTCTCCAGAAATGTATACGGGGGTACGTTTTGACAATGAGCCTGTGAAAATATGATGTTTTTTTTTTTTTTGGCTTTTGTACTGAGCAGTCTAATGTATATGCACAAATATATTATTGTAAAGCATCCTATAAAAATATTAATTAAGATCTGTGAGTGTAGTTATTCATGCTGAGCAGGATTTAAATATATGATACAAACCATTGTAAAATAAAGCAATTATTATTAATATATCACTGTTATTTACATTATTTACATATTACATTGTATGTTATATTTTTATATTATATTATCATATAAATATATACATTGCATATATGTAAAAAAGACTGTGCATTACAAAGATTAATACTGTAAGATACTGTGTGCTTTGCTCCTTTTTAGTTAATGTTATGCTATTAAATCCATTAAATATTGAAATCTAATGCGTTTTTTGTGTGAACCTAATCATTTACATTAAAATTAAGAAATGTATTTGTAATTATATTAATGATATAAAAATAAAAATAATAACATTTTACATAAATTACATGAATACATTTTTAGAGTAAGATTACTATTAGGGGAAAAGGCTCCATTTCAATCATATTTCTATAAGTGGTACAGTCAGTAAACCTCAGCATCATAAATATGTGCCATATGCCATTAACTACAGGGATTTAAAACACTGCGACAGATTACTTCACCCTCCGGACACCTGATTTACTCTAAACCTAGAGCCCAAACATTTAGCAGGTCATAAGAGGAAATCCTTTGGCAAGATCTTCACAACACTAATGACCATATCTGACATGACCACCACTGTCTGGCAGTGCCCCAACAGCCCTGGCACTAAAATTACCTCAGGGTCACACTCCTGGCATAAAGAGTGGCGGGAGACAGAAAGAGTGAGCACCTGCATGCCTGATCTCAACCTGTGCCAAGCCGAGGATTGGCAGAGCAGCTGGCACCAACCCAAAGAAGAAGGTTGGAGAATACACCAGCGAACATCATAAGCGGGGCTGACTCAGGATCCCGACCCAAACCTCTGTCAGCCCCCCCGGAGTAAACATATGCTGACAAATAACCTTGAACTAGTTCTGGCCTAAAAGTTAGTGGGGAGAACACCTGCATAACAGCCAGGAGTACATAAGTAGCTACTGTATGCTTTAATTCAAAAATGACAATTATTTATATGATAAAAAAAATTGTGAATAAAGCACATTTTCCATTCAGTTTGTCAAAGAGAACAAAATCGTCACTGATGCCAAATATAAAAAAGAAAAAGAGAATTTGGTCCATAGGAGAAGTCAAAGTGGGCCTTTTTCTTATATAAAAAATTACTTGTCTGCCCGGTAACTCTAGCTTCATTGCTAAATGGCTAACTTGGATTTTATTGAGAGAATAACTGTGTTTATGTGCTTTATGAAGGCTGAAAAATGGTGTTGATTTGTTTGGAGCTCTGCCTGAGTCCACTAAATTCATTCAATCCATTCTGCAATTTGTAACTTTCTTATTTAGTGGTTAATTTGTGTTCATTTTTAGTGCTTTATTCATCCCCAAATGAATTAAATCATATGAATTTGTACAAATTAACTACTTTTCTGACAGTATGCAAAATAGTTGCATTACTTTGTGATTTCAGGCAGGAGTTTTTTTTTATTTACTAGTACATTAGATAAAGCAATAAGGTTTAAGAAGTTTACAGTATTTAGAACAGCTAAGGAGTGTTTTTAGGCAGATAATATTTAAATAATGTTTAATTTTATTTATTTATTATTTTATATAAAGTTGGGATTCAAATAATGCAAGTCAATGATTGTCATCACTATTAAAGTCCAAAAAGTGCTTATTAGGGAGGTCTTATGAAGCTAAATTATTAGTATGTGCAAATAACTGAACATTATTTACAGAAGTACACTGTAAAGAATACCGTACGGGTGTGAATTGCATTGTGAAACCTTATCTCTGCTCTGTGGACTTTTGATGTTGATAATTCAACTCTACATTTTACCAAAGTGAATTTAATGGACATTTTAGTATAGTTCTTAAATCATATAATGTAAAAGAAATATTATATAGCGAAATAAGTCTGTAAAATAACCGAAAATGTATTGGCAGTTTATTAAAAGGTCTTTGTACCATAATATAAACACCAACGCAGACAATATATCACTTTAAACTATTAAAATATATTTTAAAAAGTCACTTTTTTTAAACTTTTCAAGGTTAAAAGTTGTTGGAAGAAAGATCAAGGCCCCATAATGCAATTCAAAAGCTTAAATAAACGGGGAAAAATTAAAACATGAAATACAAAATATGGAAAACTACTAATTTACTGACATAGACCATTTCAATGTGGTCATGTCATTGGCCCATGAACATTTCCTGCTTGTTATCAAACTATTTAATGACTGTATCAACAGGCAGTTAAATCATAATTTTAAAACAGCTATCATAACATTATTTATCAATATGGGGCTCTTTTTGAATTATTGTAAGCTATAAAAATAAAAAATGTAAAACAGGAAATATGTTGGGAAATATTTTTACAGTGTACTTGAAATCCATAGCCTCAGGCATATGTGGACCTGACTTTTTTCCTCAAAATATATCTTACAGACTGGTATATAACTTATAACTGGTTTAAATGACTGATTAGTCTATTTGGTCAATTCAGTCGATCAGTTGATTCAGTTCTCTTAACCTAACCAGATCAAAAGATTGATATATTCACAAACCAGACATCACTCTGAACCATTTATGAATTACAGGTAATAATTTTGAAAAAAAAAAAGAGCTCAGTTTTTGTACTGACCAATAGTTTCACTTTACATAACCTTAATCATTATTTTGCATTCACTGAAATGATTTTTTGACTAAAATGATTTGCATTTAGTGAATCACCAAAGACTATGATTTCATCTGTAAAACAAAATTATACATACAAACATAGATGTATTCTACTGAAAAGTAATCGTCTTTTTTGATAGCCTCCTATGGATTTATGGGTCAGTGTAAATTAACAACATTTTTTTTTTTTTTTTGGTGAATTATCTTTTGCATGGTCTTCTGTATAGAAGAATTCTGTATATTTTTTTTGTCCCAAGTGTCAAAAATGACCCGCCTTTACAAAACCTCTAAAATAAAGCAGCACAATGTAATTTCAATCCTCAAATTATTTATTTTTTACTTTTTCACAATGAAATAACTTCATTTTCATCACAAACTAAATTTCTAAGTTGCCACTGGTCAGAGCGTAGTATTTCATAAATATTTAATCAGTGGGCACCACTGTGTGTGCGTGTGCGTGTGCGTGTGCGTGTGTGTGTGTGTGTGTGTCTGTTGAAGTGTGTGTGTGTCTACCAGTTCTAGCTATCGGTCTATAAGGAAAAGCTTAAACGCCAAATTGGTTCTAATGCTAACCAAAATCTGGTCCAGGTGTTGTCTCTAATAAAAAATTTATTTTTTTCTTTCTTTTCTTTTTAGCAGTACTACAGTATGTGCTTATTATAATAATTATAATAACTGGGTAATAGCTAGGTACTAACACTGAACCTACTGTAAACAGTTTGGTGTGCATGTATATTAAACAAATACAATCTTTTTTAACCTCTGCATGTGTGGAACTTGGTTTTGTGTGGAAAATACATTTTAACAAAATCAGACAGTATTTTTTAAATCAATAAATCAATATCAATATATATCAATATATCAGTGTCAATATATATATCAATATATATCATGTATCAATGTGAAACAAAGGGCGGCACGATGGCTCAGTGGTTAACACTGTCGCCTCACAGCAAGAAGGTTGCTGGTTCGAGTCCCGGCTTGGCCAGTTCTGTGTGGAGTTTGCATGTTCTCCCCATGTTTACATGGGTTTCCTCCAGGTGCTCTAGTTTGCGCCACAGTCTAAAGACATGTTTTATAGCTGGATTGGATTAAAAAATCTATTTTATTTAATTCAAAAATGACATTTACGTGCCAAGAGCAGTTTTTATTTTTGCGAATCCACCAGAGGTTGCTGTGCACACTTTTTCAGATCTCAAATTAGTCTCGCGAGTGCCAGTCACGCCTGCTCTTCTCACATAAATCCACCAAAGGCTGCTGTCGACTGACTGACTGACTGACCCATCCTCTTCCTTCCCTAAACCCAACCAGAAGTGTTTTCAAAAGCACCAATTGACCCTCCCACCCACTTCCATTATGTAATGTGATTGGACGCTGACAACAAAGGTGCATATCCAAATGCAGGTTTATTGAGAATGGTCAGGCAAGCATGGTCAACACAGGAGCAAACAGGAGTCGTGGTCAAATATCTGGCAGATGGTCAAAAGGCAGGCAGCAGACAACATAAATAAACAAAAAAGGCACAGGGTCAAATCATGGCAATACAAGGCAAGGAAAACACGTCGTAATGTTCACAAAACTCAAAGACTCAGCAATGAGAGTCTCAAAGTGAGCCCTATATATGTGTAGAGTAATCAGTCCATAAGCAGCATCAGCTGTGTGAGTCTAATCAATGGAGACTTGGAGCAGGTGTGTGTGTGTGTTGCATGACTGGATCTTGTAGTCCATATACCGGCAGATTTGTAGTTCTCCAGCGAACTGCGTGTTTCCCAGCGATCTGCAGCCGCTAGATTGCTGGTGATCACAACACCTAAACCCAACTGACAGTTTTTAAAAGCAATCCAGAAAAAGATCTTGTCTGATGTTACAACATATTCAGATTTTACCACATTTTCACCCTGTTATTTACTTGTTTATTTTATTTTTTGGATTCTGTTTTTGTCTTACCTGCTTTCTAGAATCGTTCTTCACTGTACTTGAACCCTGTCATCATGGTCAACTCCTCTCTACAGGACAAACTGGTAACAGCGGGAAAGCCGTCACTCTAAAAGCCGTCCATCCGAAGGTAAGCAGTCAGCTGGTAAGCACGAAAAGGAATGTCGTCATTCCACCCTGTACCTTTTGTTTTAAAGACAAAATGCAGCCATACGTACTTCTGGCTACATAATCCGTGATCTCCAGAAATAAATGTAGGGGCTACATTTTCAGAATGTTGAAATTTCTATATAAATGCAATGATTAATTTGAATAATTAGAAATATTTTGTATCCAAAAGTGTGAAATGTACGAATATCTTATCCTTTACCATTACAGCTCCATAAAATGTAGTATGTGACTGCCCTTTTTAAACACAGACATAGTCAACCCAGGCTCATTCTGAAAACGTACCACTATCTACATTTCTGCAGTGTGCCAAATACATCCCAGGGGCTACGTTTTTTGCAGTTCTTGTTTTCGCGAACCCACCAGAGGCTGCTGTGTACACTTTTTTTAGATCTCAAAATTCTCTTATGAGTGCCATTCGTGCCTGCTCTTCTCGCGCAAATCCACAAGATAGTCAGCTGTCGACTGACTATTTGACTGACTGGTTGACTGACTGACTGACTGACTGACTTATCGACTGACACACCCTCCTCCTTCCCTAAACCCAACCAATTGTATTGATTGACCCGCCCACCCACTTCCCTAAACACAACCAACAATTTTTAAAAGCAATCCAGAAAAAGAAAAGCCCTCCTCTGATTTTAACCACGTTTTCAGATTTTACCACATTCTCACCGTTATTTACTTGATTATTTTATTAATTGGCTTCTGTTTTTGATTTACCTGCTTTGTGGAACCGTTCTTTGTTGGACTCAAACCCCGTCATTGTGGTCAACTCCTCTCTGCATCTCAAGTCCACAACGTACATGGCAAGCTAGTGGGCAAACTGGTAACAGCGGGAAAGCCGTCCATATGTAGGTAAACGTTCAGCTGGTAAGCACGTAACGGAACAGTGTCATACCGCCCCATAGTGATCGTTTTGTAGATGAAAATGCAGTCATACATACTTCTAGCTACATAATTTGCGATCTTCAGAAATGTATATAGGGGTACATTTTCATAATAAGCTTATGTTGAAATTTCTACATAAATGCAATGATATGAAATATTGTCTATCCAAAAGTGTGAAATGTATGAACATCTTTTACCATTACAGCTCCATAAAATGTAGTATGTGACGACCCATTTTAAACATAGATATAGTCAACCCAGGCTCATTCTGAAAACGTACACTATATACACTTCTGGAGAGCACCAAATACGTCCCATGAGCTACATTTTTTGCAGTTCATGTTTTCGCGAATCCTCCAGGAGCCGCTGTGTACGCTTGTTGAGATCTCAAATTTCTCTCGCAAGTGCCATTCGCGCCTGCCCTTCTCATGTAAATCCACAAGAGGCCGCTGTCAGCTGACTGTTTGACTGACTGTTTGACTGACTGAATAACTGACCCACCCTCCTCCTTCCCTAAACCCAACCAATTGTATTGATTGACCCGTCCACCCACTTCCCTAAACCCAACCAACAATTTTCAAAAGCAATCCAGAAAAGAAAAAGCCCTTGTCTGATTTTTCCCATGTTTTCAGATTTTACCACATTCTCACCTAATTTACTTGTTTATTTTATTTTTTGACTTCTGTTTTTGTTTTACCTGCTTTCTGGAACCGTTCTTCGCCAGACTCGAACCCCATCATAATAGTCAACTTCTCTGCATCGCAAGTCCATCGACGTACTTGGCGAGCTACTGGACGAACTGGTAACAACGGTAGAGCCATCAATGTGAAGGTAAGTGGTCAGCTGGTAAGCGCAAAAAGAAATGTCATCATACCGCCCTGTATCGTTTGTTTTAAAGACAAAATGCAGCCATACATACTTCTGGCTACATAATTCATGATCTCCAGAAATGTATGTAGGGTTACATTTTCAGAATGTAACAATTTTTATATAAATGCAATGATTAATTTAAATATTTAGAAAAAATTTTGCGTCCAAAAATGTAAAATGTATAAATATCTTATTCTTTACCTTTACAGCTTCATAAAATGCAGTATGCGACTGCCCGTTTTAAACACAGATATAATTTGTTTAGTAAACCAATAAAAAAAAAAACACAAAACCAAGACTTCAGAATTGATTTACCGAATTGTCAATGTCAGTTTTATTTATATCGCACTATTAAACACAACCAAAGGTTGACCAACGTGTTGCAAAATACTCATCACAACTAAGAAAAATATAAAAGTATAGCTAAAATGGACAATTTTCATTGATAAAATGCTAAATCAAAGAGGTAAGTTTTCAACCTAGATTTGATGACCATCACTGGGAAAATAGATGACCGAAGAGACCGACCAGGCTGATGCTCAATCAACATGTCTGGCAGATAAGAAGGTGCCAGGCCATTTAGAGATTTAAAAACCAAGAGAAAGATTTTAAAAGTGACTTGATAGTGCACGGGCAACCAGCGCAAAGAGCGTAAAACTGGTGTAATGTGGTCATGTTTTTTGGTACCGATTAAAAGCCTAGTTGTAAAAACTAGTTGTAAACTGGATAAGGTTGTCTGACTAAGCCCAAAGTATAGTGAGTTACAGTCCAACCTATTGGTAATAAAAACATGGATTATTTTTTCACATTTTTTTCTAGATAGAATAGATTTAACTTAGGAGTCGAAGCTGAAAAAAAAAACTGGATTTAACGTCTGCATTTATCTGTTTGTCAATCTCAAGCCATCATCCAGAATAACACCCAGATTTTTTACTCAAGGCTTCATAGAAAAACTGGATTTTTCAAGATTAACTATACAGTTGAAGTCAGAATTGTTAGCCCCTTTGTTTATTTTTGTCCCCAATTTCTGTTTAACGGAGAGCAGATTTGTTCAACACATTTCTAAACATAATAGTTTTAATAACTCATTTCTAATAACTGATTTATTTCATCTTTGCCATGATGACAGTAAATAATATTTGACTAGATATTTTTCAAGACACTTCTATACAGCTTAAAGTGACATTTAAAGGCTAGGCAGGTTACGGTAATTAGGCAAGTTATTGTATAGCAATGGTTTGTTCTGTAGGTTCTCAAAAAATATATAGCTTAAAGGGGCTAATAATTTTATCCTTAAAATTGTGTTTAAAAAAATTCAATATCGCTTATATTCTAGCCAAAATAAAACAAATAAGACTTTCTCCAGAAGAAAAAAATATTATCAGACATACTGTGAAAATGTCCTTGCTCTGTTAAACTTAATTTGGGAAATATTTAGAAAAAAATATATAATGGGGGCTAATAATTCTGACTTCAACTGTAAGAGTTTGTCGGGCCAAACAGAGTTATTTCAGTATTACTCTCATTAAAATCTAGAAAGTTCAAAGACAACCAGGCACATCCGACAAGCATAACATAAGAGTCTCTAGCCCACTTGAACTTTTTAAAGGCAGGTAGATTTGGGTGTCATCCGCATACTGAATTTCCACATAACCAAATTGTCATTTGTATGTCTGTATAAACCGTTCCACACCTAATTTTTCTATTATAAACTGTCTATTCATGCAAACACAAAGGCATACTTTCCATCAATGTCGCTTTAGGTTTTTGATCCTGAAAAGTGAGAGTTATTTAATCAGTGTCTGTGTAGCTAGGAGGTCGGCGATCTAAAATCATTTCAGGGAAGTAATGAATACAACTCAGCCATACAACATCTGCGCAGACATGCCTAAAC
Source organism: Danio aesculapii (assembly GCF_903798145.1). Classification (NCBI taxonomy): domain Eukaryota; kingdom Metazoa; phylum Chordata; class Actinopteri; order Cypriniformes; family Danionidae; genus Danio; species Danio aesculapii. The sequence continues at coordinate 21,483,355 of NC_079453.1, read as the reverse complement.
CCTGTGGACTTTCTATGCTCAATTTAACACCGACAGAATCATATCTCTCTCTCGGCCTCTCTCTCTGTCTCTCCTGCCATTCGTAATTGGCTTTGTCACTAAGCGCTCAAAATAACTAATCAGCGGTCATATGTACAAAATTGGCCAGCGCTGAAGGTTTTTCGGAGTGTTTTTCTGCGGTTTCAGTCAAACAGCTTTAGTGACGTAAGCAGTCGCTAATGGGCTGGTGGATTAGGTGCAGAATGAGAAAGAGGTTAACAGATTAGCCCCATCGTTTTGATTGATTATCAGCACACGACTCTAATTAGAGTGATTATTAGGAGCGAGGACTGGCTGCAGAGCGGGACGCGTCTCTGTGGGGACAGTGCTGAAGTACAGTGTCCTTAAATGAGGAATATGCTGCAAGACACTGCTTTAGTCGTTTTTTGGTAAATGTATCTTGCTGTTAGTTCCTGTCATATATTTCAAATTTTGAAATTGTTTTGAAATAATTATCTTTTTTAATGTATTATTTTTTATATTTTTATTATTTAACTACTATCTATCCATTCAATTTCATTTAAACTTGCTTTATTGATATGACAAATGTACCATCAGTGCATTTGTAATGTTTGCATTAATTAGAACATATTGAAGCTAATTACATAGAGACAGTGATAAAAAGTAATAATAATAAAACTATAGTAATAATAATAATAATAATAAACAGTATATTTAATAATCAACATGTTAAAATATTTATTTATTTATTTATTCATTCATCCAAAACAGTTTAATACATGTTTACATTAATTAGAACATATAAAAAGCTAATTACATTGTTGTAGTGCTAAAAGTAATAATAATAATAATAATAATAATAATAATAATAATAATAATAATGTAATATAACACTAATAATACATATAATAATAATAATAATAATAATAATAATAATGTAATATAACACTAATAATAATAATAATAAATATAATAATAATAATAATAATAATAAATATAATAATAATAATAATAAGAAGAAGTATAATAGACAGCATATTTAACAATCAACATTTTAGAAGTCATATTTATTTATTTATTTGTTTATTTATTTAACTCATACAATTTACATCAAAACAACATAAAATACAATACCATACAAACATATAAAATATGATAATAATAATAATAATAATAATAATAATACAAATTAAGCATAAAAATTTGTAAATAAAATAATAAATCAGAATAAACTACATTTAACAATCAACATTTATGGATAAAATAATAATAATAAATAATAATAATCAGTATATTTACAATGATTCATTTATAATAATCTAGATGTGTGTGCGTCTCTCTCTCTCTCTCTACATTCATACATATAATGCAATAACTTAAGATGTATTAAATATAATAATAATCTCTCTCTCTCTGTCTCTGTGTCTGTCTCTCTCTCTCTGTCTCTCTCTCTCTCTCTCTCTCAATTCTATTCAATAATTGCATTATTGGCATGACAAATGTTACAAATGTATTGGCAAAACATTTCTAAAGTTTACATTAAAAGAACATACAAATATATAAAAAACATGGTAAACACAGTAAAAATATAGTTTTTATAACATATAGTATAATAAAATAATAATAACAATAATAATAATAATAATAATAATAATTAATAATTACATAAAAATACAAATTAAAAATAATATTAATAAATAAAATAACAAATCAGAATAAACTGTACATTTAACAATCAACATTTATGGATAAAACGGTAATAATCAATACTAATAATCAGTATATTTATAATGATTCATTCATTGATTCATTCATTCATGTTCTTTTCAGCTTCCCTTTATTAATCAAGGGTCACCACAGTGGAATGAACCACCAGCTTATCCAGCATTTGTTTTACGCAGCTTCCAGCTGCAAACCATCACTGGGAACATTTACAATGATTTATTTATAATAATCTAGATGTGTGTGTGTGTGTGTGTGTGCCTCGCTCTCTAACTCTCTGTCTCTCTCTCTACATACATACTTAAGTATATACTGTATAACTAAAAAGTTCTTAAATATAATAATAATAATGATAATAATAATAATAATAATAATAATAATAATAATAATAATAATAATAATATAATAGTAATAACATACAAGACAAAGAGTATGTAATTTTTATATTATATTAATTTCTTGTTAATTTCTAGTTATTAATAATTGACTGTTTAAATTGTATTATGTTATGTTATATTATATTATGTTATATTATATTATATTATATTATATTATGTTATATTATATTATATTATATTATGTTATATTATATTATATTATATTATATTATATTATATTATATTATATTATATTATATTATATTATATTATATTATATTATATTATAATTTATTATACTATTTTGTATTTCATTGCCAAAACAATGTGTAATTATCCTCAGCAAACGACAAGGGCAAACAAATAATTTAAAGATTTTTTCCAGTAAAGAATCAGAACTATTTGTTTAACATGGTAAATTCTATATTTTATTTTTATTTTAAAATTAACATATAATTACCTAAATAGAACTTAACCTAAACTTTATGCACTCTTCAACTTTCCTTAAACACACAACAAAGTGTCAGTTGGCATGAAAGTTCTTGTTCTGCGAGTACACTGGTTCATCTGTGTCACATGTCCTGGCATAGCCCTCTCCTGGGTGGACAGAGGGGATGCTGGGAGCCTGGTGCGGCCATGGAAATGAGCCCCATTCATCGCCGGCTCTGAGCATATGGCGCTGCTTTGTCCCCAGCTACTGAGGCAGAAGTGATGCAATTTGTTGGCATGTCCTGTCATTTCAGCAACTCCCCGGCCCTTCCTCGGCCCTCATAAACAACAACAGAGCAGAGAGCAGGTCTCACACGCTCACTCACACTGCTGCACTAATGACTGACGAGCAGAGAACATGCAGACCATGAGCAACTCTCTCTCTCTCTCTCGCTTGCTCACTCCCCCTCTCGCTCAATGCTTTTGTGTGCTTTAGCAGCTCAAGAGACAATGATTATGTTTTATTAAACATTATGCCATTACGGCTGAAATAATAATTTTGAAATGCAGTACAAATTAATTATTAGTGATATTATTTAATATATATATATATATATATATATATATATATATATATATATATATATATATATATATATATATATATATATATAATATAATATATATATATAGTTGAAGCCAGAATTATTAGCCCCCCTGTTTATTTTTTTCCCCAATTTCTGTTTAACTGAGAGATTTTTTTTCAACACATTTCTAAACATAATAGTTTATGTCTAATAACTGATTTCTTTTATCTTTGCCTTGATGACAGTAAATATTATTTTACTAGATATTTTTTTCAAGACACTTCTATACAGCTTAAAGTGACATATAAAGGCTTAACTAGGTTAATTAGGTTAACTAGGCAAGTTAGGGTAATTAGGCAAGTTATTGTATGTCAATGGTTTGTTCTTTAGACTATCGAAAAAAAAAAATCGCTTAAAGGGGCTAATAATTTTGACCGTAAAATGGTTCATAAAAAATTAAAAACTGCTTTTATTCTAGCCAAAATAAAACAAATAATTTTTTTCCATAGGATCTATTATTGAAAATTAACTCTCTAATAGCTATAGATTTTACAAGAAATTTATTACAGTGTGTTAGAATTAAATACGTATTTTTGCCATAAAAAAATTATCAACTATATTAAGAATGAAACTAAATGAAAAGTGAATTATTAATAATAATAAATTAATAATAATAACATTAATAACACCACATTAATAATAAATAAATAAATAAATAAATAAATAAATAAATAAATAAATAAATAAATAAATAAATAAATAAATAAATAAATAAATAAATAAATAAATAATAACACATTTAGAGTTCCGGTTTGTTATTATTATTTCTAGTTTTTTTTACGAGAAGTCTATTAGACAATGTTGGGATTACTCACTTAGATGCATACTCATAAGTAGGGTGAGACAGAATCTGCGGACATTCTGTGCTATTTTTGTGGAGAATTTTGTAAAAAAAAATCTGCTGATTCAATTCTGTATCATAACTAAAAACTTAATATATGAAATAAAAAAAAAAATATCCATAACTTTTATTTCCCGTTTACAATGCAAATCCAATCAGATCCACTTAATTGGTAAACAAATCAAATCTCTTATATAATTTATCTACTAAAAGACAGAACATATTACTTTACAAACTGTATTGTGAATAAATCATGTGAACATTTTCATTTTAGTCAATAACATCACTGAAATTAATATAAAAACTGAGTAAATATAAATTTATACACATTTACACAAGTCAATTAATAGACTCGATGGGCTAAAAATCTGCTAAATCTGCTTGCGCAGATTCCATGTGGGCCTACTCATAAGACATCTTTAGACATCTGAATATGTTATTATAATCGTTTACAGGCTCATTCTGTTCTATGAACTCTATTACTTTGCGTTCGCTGGTCTATTATGCAAGAAAATAGGACATGAGAGTGTCTTGAGGAAGTGAACATATCGCACTTGTTATCAAATGTAAACTGTTGAGAGAAAAGTAAATACTCAGCCTAACTGTGGGGGGTCTTGTGTCCAGATTAAAAAACAGCTGCTAAATGAAAAACCGACTGGACGTAGTTGTTGCTGAGGCACTTTTTTACCACGACGTTATGTTGTTCGGTCTAGAATAAATCATCACAGTGTGCAGAGATTTAAACGCATGTTTCAGTAATGTTGCGTTGTGCAAAAAACAAGAAAATTAAATTTGCTTTCATCGCTGTCAGCCGTGGACTTCAAGCTGTCAGCGATCTGATTAGCATCATAAAAACCCCCTGAAAGACTGCGAGAGTCATCTTTGTGGATTACGGCTGATGCTTTGTGAGACATTAAATCCACTTTGTGCCATTATTGTGGGATGTTTGCTAGTTGACTTCACCTTCTGGTGAGATCTTTAACGCTGGAGAATGTCTCCTGAGACTGAGGGAATAAAAGAGTGTCCCCTCCCCTGCTACGCTCCGGCGTCTGAATGGGGCATGCTGGGAAACGTCACATATAAATGAAATTACATCTGCTTCCATGCACTGAGGAAGAGAAAGAAATATCAAAAATAATAGTTTTCATTGGTAACATTGACAAAAAAATAGCAAAAATGCTTATAAAATTAGGCCTTAAATAGTTTTAAAGCTCCTGTGAAATTAAAATTAAGTTTTTTAGGTTTTAGTATGAGTATTTAAGTTTTAAGGATATCTATAATTCACATTTAGATGATACAAACCTGATATAAACATCCAGAATGTCTTTTTTTTTTCATGTCACCTCATACTAAAGTTTCTCATCAAATCTTGACCAATCAAATGCTCTCTAGTATCTGGCATGCCCTGCCACCTTTAAACGCTTCTCATTTGCATTTCATTTGATGCGCTTGAACTCAACCACTCCCACTGCCAGAGCTATGATAAAAATGAAACGCTATTGGCTTTTAAAATGGGAGGGGCTACTCTATGTCCCACCTTCTCTTCATGGTTCAGTTGAGATTACATCATACATCAAAAAAAAAAGTATATTTTAAAGCACCTCACGGCACTATGTTTGCTTAGTTTAGTTTTAATTTAGTTTAGCGTAGCTTAGCTTAGTTGTTGGTCTAGTTTAATTGTTTGTTTTGACATCTCTGGGATTTAAAACATGTCTAAAATTTCAAGATCAAGATTTTAGTTCTTAAAATGTCTTAAATTCACATAAATATTATTGTCTAGGTCTTAAATATTTCTAAATATATCTTAAAGAGGAGGTCCACTGCGATATCATATTTTAAACTTTAGTTGATGTGTAATTTAGCTGTGTGAACATAACAACATCTCTGAATGTAAGTCCAATGCAAAGGGAGACATTGACTTTTACAGAGTTAACATAGCAAAACCTACAGTGAACGAAGTTTGGGGACTACAAAATAATATATCCAGGTTAATAATGTCATAAACCCTTCAGGTTACACATAGCCAGAAGCACTGTAATGTTATAGCAGAGAAAGCTAAAATGCCATCCAAACGCTGCTATTTATTTATTTATTCTGTTATTGTATTTGGGCTTCCAAAGGACATGACACAAAGAGAGAAGTGCTTACAATTTCATTTTAATTGTGTTCCAGAGAATTGTAAAAAGATGTAGCTCTAGCATTTGACAAAGGACAACTTTCAGAATCTCTCCCAGTTTAGAGCTGGATTTAGTCAAAAACTCCTCACAGAAGGAACAGTTCAAACCATAATAGAAGTAGCTGTGGATTGTCAGCCACAACCTTTAAGTATTTATATATTTTAAAGTTGATCTATTACATGCACAGTTTCTAGCGTTAACGGTATGTTGTAGCAAGGATGTAATCATGGATGTAAAATAGGGAAATGCTGTTTGGCATTATTAACAATTTAGCTACAAATTCATATTTATCCATCAAACCCCTGTAAACACCCATAATCTTCAGCAGAGCGTGCAGTGTCTCTCTATGCTGCCGCTTGCCTGGCATTATGCATCTCAAATAACAAATATACGTGATATATATATATATATATATATATATATATATATATATATATATATATATATATATATATATATATATATATATACACACACAAATATACGTGAACGCTTCATATTACTTACACATGCTTATAACCCGAATATATATAAAAGACACTTGTCAGATTTTAGTTTGGAGAGCAAGCATGACACAGGTTCAGCTGTGTCCTCTTCATTTGCTGTCTGATTCAGGCTCAAACTGATATGGCTACACTGACTGTCAGTATTTACACAATGGCATATCTGGTGACATGGAGCCGATCCACAAATCACAGCACATTATGTTAGCTGACCAATCAGAGCCTCTTGAGGGTGGGTTTTCAGAGGAATTAGGAAATATGACAGTCGTTTTCATGTTGGCTGAGTAGCAGTATATAATCAAAGTAAGATATATGAAAAAAATTATGTGATTTCTTTATAAATTAAGCATGAGCACACATTGCTTTGCACCCCATAAACACAACAAAGCCCTAAAAATACACTCTGAACCACCCCTTTAATTGCATGTGTAACGCTACCTCAAAAAATTCTCCCACAGCACTTTAAAAAATTTTTTTTGTTCAAATTCAGTTTTAGTTCTCTTTTGTCACAAGTCCAAATATGATTCGCTGCATTACAACTACTAATTAAGTTCAAGTCAAGTTGAGCTTGCATATTATTTTGCTACATGTGCAGACATACCCCTGCTGAAATCCAGCTTAAACCAGCCTAGGCTGGTTGGCTGGTTTTAGCTGGTTGACCAGCCTGGTTTTAGAGGGGTTTTGGCCATTTCCAGACTGGTTTCCAGCCATTCCCAGCCTGGTCTTAGCTGGTCAGGCTAAATCCAGCTAAAACCAGCTTGACCAGCCTGGTTTAAGCTGGACATAGCTGGTTTTGGCTGGGCTCCCAGTCTTGCTAGGCTAGTCAAGCTGGTTTTAGCTGGTCATTTTCCAGCCTGACCAGCTAAGACCAGGCTGGAAATGGCTAGAAACCAGCCAGGAAATGGCCAAAAGCCCTCTAAAACCAGGCTGGTCGACCAGCTAAAACCAGCTAACCAGCCTAGGTTGGTTTAAGCTGTTTTTTTCAGTAGGGACAGTGGAACAAAATGTTCTCGCAAGACCATGGTGCTACATAAATAAACAATCATAAATGTAAACACTGGACGTAAGAGCTGTTTTAAACCAATACATAATGAATATACCAAAGAGGTAATATAGCTATACATATAAATACTAAACTATACACATAACCTAAGACAGACTATACGAGTTACATACTGTAAGACAGAACAATATTGTACAAAAGAGGTATTTAAGGTTGAAGAAAACTAGGTACATTCAAAAGTAAACACTGTCTTTCTTATTGAGTTATATTTGACCAGCATCATGATATACTGTAGGTCTAAATTTAATTGATAATGGTTTTAAAAAGGTATTTAAAAGTATTTTTTTATTTAGTGAAACCGGCATAAAGCTTGAATAAATTTGTACATACATTTGACACCACCTGTAGGGTTTTTACAATCTAAATAAAATGTAAAAATCAAAATTTTAGGCCTTAAAAATGTCGTAAATCTGAGGTATTGTGTTCTAGCCCTAAAGTTAATTTCCTATATCATTTAATGGCACCTCTAAAACTTGTTGAAATGCCCCAACATCACATTTAATTTATTATTTTATTACTTTTTTTTTTTTGCTTTTTTTGGAGTTGTAGTGCAGATAAGTAATACTTTTGACACACTCTCTGTACATATTTTTGCTTGTGTGTATATGCACACATCAACAGAGAGAGAAAGCAGTTTTTGGCAAGCATCTGTCATTTTCAGAGGTTGATGGAAAAGACCTGTGGTGTTTGAAATCATCTGAGGGCAGCGAGAAACAAGACGTGTTCCGGCAGAGATTGATGGCTCTGCTTTTATGCTCGGAACATTCCACAGCTGCCACGACAAGAGTCCTTATGACACAGCGCTGACAAAGAGTCAATCAGTGTGTCATTTTTCAGGGTCACCGACTGACTGGGTCACAGTCTGACCACCAGCATGTGTGCAGAAAAGAAAAGCTTCAGTGCTTGTCACCTTATCCATCTTAGATTTGGAGTCAGAATCAGAGTTTGACTTTTCATTTGAAATTAAAATCTAAATCGTTATTCAGATCCATGTGTGATGATGAGAATCAGAATTGAGAAGATGAGTGAGAAAGCAAGACTACGCATTTAAATTAGAATCAGAAATATCAGTAATTAATATGCTCACTGACTATGTTTACATGAACATCAGCAATCAAATTATTTGCCTTAATCTGAATAAGACAATAATATGATTAAGGTGTTTACATGAGCTGCTTTTTAAATGTTTCTTTCATGATTCCGTTTTACATGTTACCCCTACTGAAAAAAAACAGCTTAAACCAGCCTAGGCTGGTTGGCTGGTTTTAGCTGGTCGACCAGCCTGGTTTTAGAGGGGTTTTGGCCATTTCTAGGCTGGTTTCCAGCCATTTCCAGTCTGGTCTTAGCTGGTCAGGCTGGAAAATGACCAGCTAAAACCAGCTTGACCAGCCTAGCCAGGCTGGGAGCCCAGCCAAAACCAGCTATGTCCAGCTTAAACCAGGCTGGTCAAGCTGGTTTTAGCTGGATTTAGCTGGTCATTTTCAGCCTGACCAGCTAAGACCAGGCTCGAAATGGCTGGAAACCAGCCTGGAAATGGCCAAAACCTCTCTAAAACCAGGCTGGTCAACCAGCTAAAACCAGCCAACCAGCCTAGGCTGGTTTTAACTGTTTTTTTTCAGTAGGGACAGCACTTAATTTGATTAACGTCATTGCATCACCACACAATCCACATTTCCTCCAGAGTTTCATGTTTCATTTTGGGTGTTTAATTTTTTGACTTTAGCTGCAGTTTGCCAGTTTTACCTTCATTCAAGAACATTTCATGCATGCCCCCGTTATTAATGTGATTATAACGTGACTTGCTTGACATAAACTAAATGTAACATTCTTTTCCTCCTCATATCCACCAGACATCTTCTTATAAGCACCCAATACTCTGTGACTTGTCATAGCATTTACAGTATATATTGCTTTGGATAAAAGCATTTATATGTAAATGGAGGAAAAATCACGACTGATAAAAAAAAATTTTATTTGAACGAAGAATCATAATTATTGATAAGTTTGATAACACAAAAACAGTTTATATAATGATTAAAGCATCAATATATATTCACAGTAAAAAAAATCTGTTATTTGATGGCAGCTAGGGTGCCGTAATAAAAAACATAAAATAACAGCTGCTAAATTACAGAAATTTATTGTAAAATAACGCCCGTTAATTAGAGAAATTTACCGTAAAATAACGGACATTAAATTACAGAAATTTGCTGTAAAATAACAGATGTTAAACTACAGAAATTTATCCGGAAATGTAAAAATTTTTTCCCCTGCACCCCAGCTGACAAACCCCCCACCCCCCCACCCACCCCTTGCCCCCCAAAAAAATAGCACCTGTTAAGATACAGTAATTTACTGTAAAATAACAGATGTTAAATTACAGAGATTTACAGGAAATTAAAATTTAAGGAAATTTCTGTAATTTAACAGCCGTTATTTCACTTTTTTGCCCCTGCACCCTAGCAGCTGAAACCCCCCAGCACCCGTTAGCTGTCAGATTTTTTTTTTTTAAAAGACAGAATGGTATATAACACAATTTCTTTTTTTCATTTTTTTCATGTAAACAAAAAACCTTCATTTAATGTACTGTAAAGTTTATACTTTATTTCTTGTGCTTCCATTCTAAACTGGAGTAAACAAACAAACAAGTTGTCGTTCATCTTGACGCTGTACTTGACTGTATATATGAATAGCCAGATTTATGACAGAAATGAAACTTCAGTGACATCACATACAGTAAACTCATTCTCTAAAATACCCTTCATCATCCTGTCTTCTCATCCCTCATCCTTCCGTTCCCTCCCCGTGCCATGTCCCGAACCGAATTGCTGGAGGAGAGGCGACATGTAAATCATACGGAACGTGACATACTCATTTGATTAATGGAGTCCTAGTGTGACTCTTTGTATATTAATCAACAAATAGCCTGACCTCATCAAATGCCGTCCGAGTTGATTCTCAAACAAAGGGCTGCCCTGTGAGGTCCAGACCTGTCAACCAGCAAGAAAATGAGGGTAAACAGCCATAGCTTTAGTAATTCATACCAATTAGTCTATTGAAAAGAATAAACCCCATCACCACCGTGGAGATCCGTGTGCTTATGTTGCATCAATGAACATTTTAAATAGAGCAAACCGTGAAGAATTCTTCATCTATTTATTTATTTATTTTTAGATATACAAAGAGAGCAAAGCCTAAGAGAATTTCTCAATTTTTTAATTTAGAGGCACTTAATAAATATTGTATATAAAGGAGTGTCTCTTTCTCCACATTATTAAAAGGCATAACTGAAAATCAATGGCTGGTTATTCAGAGATTAGTGTGACCTTTCAGTGTGCCTGTAAATAACTTGTTCTGTGAAACTCCGAGTCGCTCTTTAGCAAGACGAACTTTCAATCGTATTTACCTTCATCACAGCAGTGTTATTAAAATGAGCCATCGGTCTTGGCTAAGTCTAAATATTTGTCCTTTATTGGATGGATTTTCTGTCATATGTGATCACACGTTTGTCGTATATTTCTACAGTGTTTGTATACAGCGTGAAAAATGGGATGTTTGCAGAGCTTTCAAAAACGAAGTCAACAGTTTGCCTGCTTTTTTAAGTTGTTGATTATTTTGTGTAATTATTTGAAGCATTCGAATCAATTTGCCATGACTTAAAGCTGCACTCATTTTAACAATTTAGATTACTATTATGATTACTACTATGTTTTTTAAGGTCAAAGATGTCTAATTTTGGTGTCCACATGAAATTAAAGTCATAACAACTTTAAAAAACGTATACATGTTAAAATGTAGATAAAATTATGTTTTATAATCATTCAGCATAAGAGATGTATGTTAAATAAAACAACATATGGTCACACTTTATTTTAAGCTGCTATTCTCACTGTTAACAAACCATTAACTATTAATTATAGCTCAACAAACACATAATGTGCTGCTGATTAATAATTATTTAGGTATTAGGGATACTGTAGTATAAGATTGTGAAGAATGAGTAGAAATAAACAGTTAATATCCTAATAATAGGCATTTAACAAGTCAATAATAATAGTAATAATTGGTACTTAAAACAAAATTACCCAACATACACATTCTAACCTGAGCTTATTAAAATATAGAAATAAATAGTTGAACATACTCAAATTTATAATGTTTTAAATTATTAAAACCTATTGCTGACAAATTAATAAATCATAGTGGTTTAGTGGCAAAGCATAGAGATGTAAAATGTAATAATATTTTCAAAATGAGTTGGTATTGATACATAACAATTTCTGTACATCTTGGTAAAAATCTCAAATAAGAAAGTAATTAAATAGCACATCTGATCCTTTTTGTCTTTGCAAATCATTTCCTTCCTTTGCACGGCCTCAAGTATTCCAATTATTTGAACACTTATGAGATTAAAAGTTTCGTAAACACCACACACAGACCTCAGCATTTTGTATATGAATGGAGACAAGGGCAACTATAAACTAACTGATCATTTGAAGTAGACAAACAAACTCATGCTGTCACCGCAAGACAACAAGTTCATTAACATGACAAAAACCAGAAACAGCAATGTACATAAAACTGGCAAACGGTCAAATAATACAATCATATTAATTAATCATCCCGCAGCGCATGCTGTGAAGAGAATGGATGGGACTAAAGCTCAAAACCATTCTTTATTTATATATATATATATTTTAATTTAGGTCTATTTTTAAAAGTGCATTAATCCAACTCACCTGCTGTGCTTGTTGAATTTGCTATTTAAAACCAAATCTGAGTACATCTCCATCTGACAGAGCAAGGAACTGGACTGTAGCACCACCACATGGCATGAAATATGATTGCCATCATATTTGCTAATGAAGCTGTTCAGATATGATATCCGTCAGCTTGAGAGCGCTGTGCAAGTCTAAAAATAGCGCTAAAGCTAATACAGCAAAAATGCTGGGACTCTGAAGCATCTCTTACTGAGTCATCAGTTAAAACAAAGGCCTCAAACATGGAGTTGCTTATTAAAAACACCTGTTTTCCTCCCGACTTTACTCACCCCGTATACAGGAAGCCGAAACGACTCACGTATAAAGTTAACGCGTGAGTCCTCAGATTCCACCGCATGGCATTTTATCAAAAACTTTAATGAGAATAAACTGTCACGTATAGCCACAGGGGAGATTTGAAGGACCCAGAGCCTTTATCTTTTAAATTATTTTATTGATTTTCCATGTCCACATGGGTGCCGTCTGATTCATCCTTCTCTAATTTGCCGGATTGATTTCTTGCGGTCAGTCATTTCACTCTGAATAACATCACCTCATAGAGGATAATCCTGTTTTAAAGATCTGATTTACATTTATGGAATTGCCGAAATGTATTGATTCGATCTTCAAGCTTAAGTAAATAATATCTAGTAAATGTCAAGGATCAAACTCTCATTTGATATTAGTATACTAGCGTATTGTCTGATTTCATTTGACTTCTACGTTCACTTTTGGCACTTGAAGCACTTTTAGCACCTCATGCAAGCTTTTATGCCCTGTATATTGAATTTTGTCTTCAGAATTATGACTATTAATCATAACTTGGATCATATTACAAAAATGTAGTACTTGCATTTTTACAGTAAGTGCAAAGAATAATTAAGATTTAATTTTCCATCACTACCTGATAACGGATTATTCACTCAATGGCGATAAATTATTCAGAATATATTGATTCTGCTTAATTTTTCTTCTTTTATTTTTTTCTTTTGTCAATATGATTACTATGCGTAATGTTGTCCTCTTACAGAAAGCCACACAAGGTTCACATTTAAAAATGACACATGGATGTGGTTTTAAAAAAAATTACACTCTCAAAAATGAAGGTACAAACGTTGTCACGTTTTTTTTTTCGCTCTTTTTTTAGAAAGTGCACTTTTGAACCTAAATGTTGCATAGTGATTCCTTAAAAATACATTTTACAATATTTGTACCCAAAGTTTCCATAATGTACCTTCAAGGAACAAATATTCCAAACACCCATTTATGCCATAGAATCTATTTTTTCTAACAAAATTGGTGTCTTGATCTGTTTTGTTACTGACATTCTTCCAAATATCTTCCTTTATAATAGAATTAATACAGGACTGAACAAACTTAGGGTGAGTATATAACATTATTTTCTTGACCAATCCACTTAAAATTTGCTATCCACTTAAATTCTACAGCAGCAAACTGTTAAATTACAGTAATTTGGTATGTAAATGTAACTTTATATTTAAATTAAGCATTTCAACTCCAATCAACTGTAAAATAAGTAGTTTGAGTTCTATTAACAGTAAAGTCACAGTAAATATAATTAATTATACAGGAGAATACTGTTAAATCACATTAACTTAACATGTTAAGCTCTTTGATGCTCAAGTGTATTTTTTTTCTAAAATGGTTTATCTTTGAATTTTCATTAAATTGAATGTCTGAGTCTCAGAAAAAAGACACTTTAAAATTGGAGACAAGTTAAATAAAAATCAAAGGACCTGTAAAAGTTATCTGAATATATTAAATTTAGTGTTCTAGATTATTACTGACTACAATTTTTATCAATTTGTCAATGTCAATCAAACATATTTAGTATTTCAAACCTGAACTTTCTGTAGCCTTGTCCTAAGGGTTCTTTAGCAAGATGATGCTTTCCATATATGCAAAAAACAAAACAATGATTTTCCCCATTCTCATTTAACTGTTGGTGAGATTTAGCCCTTCATAGCAGGTCTTAAAGCAAACGAATCCACTTTATTGGGAAATGAGTATGTGAAGGGCCACTTAAAAATGCATTAGAAGTGCAAAGCATTATCAAACAGAAGAGCACATAAAGCCAGTCAGCCATTTAAAGCTGGGCCCACACTGTTTATGAGCTCAGCTCTTCACGCTAATGCAGCTCTTAGATGAAGCCAATAGCTTACAGCGCTAACTGTTCCGCCGAGGTAATGGTGCCTCGGTCTCTGCCTGCTTCAAATGGCTGTAGGGGCTCCTTGTTCGCCTCGATCGGATCGGTGACCCTAATTAATAACGATCAGTCTGTCTGAAATGTGCAAATGGAACAATAAACGTAGATCTGAGTAATTAACCTCTAGCATTTCTGCTAATCATGGGCAAACATCCTCACTCTGTCATTGTTACTCACTGCAGTAGATTTCAATCGGGCCGGCAGCCTCGTTTAGCAGCTCATAAATCTGACACTCATATCGTCCTTTCAGGGAAAGGGCAAAGTCGGCACTACACAGCTGGGGAAAAGAAAACAAGATGCCAAAATGTAGGGAATCAACAATAAATAATTGGGAAGTCAGCTCTTTGTGTCACAGAGTGTGCTTGCTTTCCTTTCACTCTCAGGAACTTTTTTTCTTGCCAAATCAGATATGGAATAGAATTGAATTATTCATATATAATTCAATTATTCATATGGAATTGAAATACCAATATGTATCCAATTTGATTGACAAATTAAATACATTTTCTTGAACTTGAATGGAAATTGTATTCATTATTATTATTATTATTATTATTATTATTATAGATTACTATTATTATTATTATTATTATTATTATTATTTATTAATTGATTAATTAATTAATTAATGTATTTATTTATTTATTTATTTAGCCTAAAGCAAGTATAATTGCATCGTAATTATATGGGCTTTTAAAATAATTATTTCATAGACTAGTGTTAATTTTAGTGTTTGAGTCATTGCTACTAGTTTGGGGTCAGTTTTTTTTTTTTTATGTTTTTTTTTTTAAAGAAAATTATTCTTTTCATCAAGGCGGCTATTATTAAATGTAAATAAATGTTATATTGTTTAATTCTTTTACAATTTAAATAACTGCTTTCTTATTGTATGTAGTTTCAAATTAAATTATTACTCTAGTCCATATTGCTTTTATTACCATTACCAATATTAATAATAATAACAACAACAACAACAACAACAACAGCAACAATAATAATATTCATCATCATCATCATCATCATTTAATGTTAGAGTGATTTCTGCAGGATCATGTGACACTAAAGACTGGAAATTTTCACAGTATGTCTGATAATATTTTTTCTTCTGGGAAAAGTCTTATTTGTTATATTTTGGCTAGAATAAAAGCAGTTTTTAATTTTTTAAAATCCATCGTAAGGTCAAAATTATTAGCCTGTTAAGCCATATTTTCTTCGCTAGTCTACAGAACAAACCTGCGCTATACAATTACTCTAACCTGCCTATTAACCTAGTTAAACCTTTAAATGTCACTTTAAGCTGAATAGAAGTGTCTTGAAAAATATCTAGTAAAATATGATTTACTGTCATCATGGCAAAGATAAAATAAATCAGTTATTAGAAATAAGTTATTAAAACTATTATGTTTAGAAATGTGTTGAAAAAAAGAAAACAGAAATTGGGGGGGAAAAAAATAAACAGGGGGGCTAATAATTCAGAGGGGCTAAAAATTCTGACTTCAACTGTAAATATACATATATGAATATATATGTATATTTATGAAATGATCATAAATATATGAATAATTATGTATTATTTATGCTTATAAAATATATGCATTAATGGAACTTCATTCATTAATGCCTATGCCAACTATCAAAATATTTTATTATAAACTTATTTTTATGCATTACATTTACATATATTGAATATAGAAGTTCATAAATCAAAAATATGCTGTAAACGAGGAAGCCCCATTAGAATAGAAACAAAGCATCCAAACGGAAAACCACATGTTCCGCTCTCTAAATGCACACTTTGTGATTGATCCCGGGACGATAACCATTTAAGCAAAACAAAGCCTCCATAATCCCAAATGTGGGCATCTGTGTGAGAGCGTCATTGACATGGACACAGAGGGTAAGTAATTGGGGAGTCGGAAAATGATTAACCCACTATGCAAATGGCAATTAAAGGACACCTAATGCTGCAGGCACTGTCCTTGTGTCCTAATCGCTCGGACAAAAGTTCAAGTACAAATGTTTGCAATGGATGCGTACATACTAGAAAACAAGAACGCCATTAACACGACTGACTCATTTCTGCTTAATGGGGGAAAAATGACCAACACTTACATTCGTTTTGACAGAATAGTGACTGAAAGAGTGGGAAAGTGACTCATGTGCAACCATCTACATGATTCATTGAAAAAAAAGGTGCTAAAGTCACTGGCCTAAATGTTCATTTTGTGATACACTATATTTCATTAAGAGAAAAAAAAACCCAAAACAAAACATTTAATTATGCATTTTATGAATGCAATATTTAAATTTTGATAATGCGATGAAAAAAATCGCTGGCTTCAGTCCATTTACAGAATAAATGCTATATTTTTATATTTTAGCCATTATAAATATGTATTTTTTAATTGACTTAATTTGCATAATTAATTTTATTTGTTATGGGATGATCATAATTTGATATGTGTAATTTCTGAATGTATAATTTTTTGAAGTGCAAGATTAGAAATTGAGTGTAAGATTAAGTGTAAGATTAGAAAATATTTCCACACACACACACACACGCACACACACACACACACACACACACGCACACACACACACACACACACACACACACACACACACACACACACACACACACACACACACATATATATATACACAAAAAGTATTCTAGCCAAAATAAAACAAATAAGACTTTCTCCAGAAGAAACAATATTATCAGACATACTGTGAAAATTTCCTTGCTCTGTTAAACACTTTGGAAAATATTTAAAAAAGAAAAAAAAAATCAAAGGGGGGCTAATAATTCTGACTTCAACTATATATATATATATATATATATATATATATATATATATATATATATATATATATATATATATATATATATATATATATATATACACTCACAAAAATTACTTTTTGGATGAACTCAATTTAATTTCTTTAGCACCAACTCTTTACACAATTAAACACAATTGAGTTGATCCAACTTGATTACATCAAATAAAATATTACATACCTTTGTATTTTTATTTAACTTTCATTCATTCATTTTCTTTTCGGCTTAGTCCCTTTATTTATCAGGGGTCCCAACAGTGGAATGAACCGTCAACTTATCCAGCATATGTTTTACGCAGCGGATGCCCTTCCAGTTGCAACCCATCACTGGGAATTCACTTAAACTCAAAGGTCTGATAATATCATGTATGTCTATTATGTCATACATTTCAAAGTCTCTTAGTTCTACTTGAAGTTATCCTAAAACCTAAATGAACTAAAAGAGACATTTTTAAGCATATTTCATGAGTTACATATACAGTTGATTGAGACTGATCTCAGAACTAACTTTAGGGCAGTTATTGCCCTCTGAGCAAAGCAATAAACTGCATTTTTACTAATTAAGCTGCCAACACACAAAGCATGGGTTTTTCTGCAAGGTGGTAATCTCAAAACTCAAAGCATTACATGAAAATCTTCTAAATATTCAAACTAAAGTGAAAATTAAACTCTGTAATAGTTTTTTATTAACTTTAAACATCTAAGATTACTTTTATCATCAACATTTTCCTCTCTTAATTCAATCCCACAAAAAGCATGCTGGGAACTACAAATCCCCTGACCAGATAGATAGGTAGTTGGACCAACACAAATGCTTAGTTAACTTAATGGTTTACAAATTTAAGTGGACTGAACATAAACAAATAAATTGGCCATAGAAATAACAAGAATAGAATATATATATAGAATAAATATTTAATACAATATGGACATGCATATAAATATATACACAATAATATACACAGTATGCAAAAAATCTAGAAATATATTTTGTATTTTGGATGCAGTTAATCGCAATTAATTGACAGCAAATATATAATGCATTTTATTGTTTTGTAACTTCCAGATATTAATTTAATGTTAATTATTGATTTTTTGTCATAGATATATTTGAGTTTTTTAATAAACTATTATTTTAATAAACCAATAAAGTTACTGTTAATATTAATATTAATAATAATAATAATAATAATAATAATAATAATAATAATAATAATAATAATAATAATAATAATAATAACAATTATTATTATTATTATTATTATTATTATTATTATTATTATGCATTATTATTTCTCTAATAAATATTAAAATTTTATTAAAAAATCAATTTTAAAATTTATTTAATTTAACAAAAGCAATACTTTTGATGGCTTGATTGCCTTCAGTGTTCATTTAGTGACATATTGTTAATACTGTATATAAAACCAGCATTACATTTTTTAAAAATGTTTTTAAAGGTTTAATGAATTACTAAAATATATTACAGTAATATATCCGTTTTGAAAAATACATTATGTTTGGCCACTGACTATTATGTAATATCTATTATAAAACAATGTAATATTTGATTTTATAAATAGTTTTCTTCCCTTCAATCCAAAGAGGCATTTTTTTGTGAGCTCAGTTAGACAGAATCAATTATAAAAAAAGCAATCACATATGATTTGTGTGTTTTTGCAAGACTTTCCTTTAGAAAGGCTCGTTTTTCACTGGAATCTCATCTGATTTGACCTGAAGTCATGCACAGCTAAAAACAATATTATCGTCAGCCTGTCAGCTTGCATATATCACTTTAAGCCTATTGTTCATTCGTCAAAGTAATCTAAGATCGAGTTTTAAAATGAGTGAGTTGCTTAAAACCCCAACAACATCTTCTCAGGTGAAATATATGCTATTTTATCTTTTAAGTGGTCATTAGAATATCCTTATTGTACTATTAAGGACATATATTTTTTAAACTTTTACTAGTTGATTCTGTCTTATTTGATTGTGTTGTTGGTGATTGCTTTGAGAAACTGCTTTTAAAGGCATTAATACAGTTTATTATTATTATTATTATTAATAATGGTGTATTTAGTGTTTTAATCAGTTTTTACATTTTATTATTCTGATATTTAATCATCTAAATATTCATTTACTTAAATATATGTTACATTTACATTTTAAAACTACCATTTACATAGTTTTTAGTCCAAATATCTAACAATTCTTAAATCAAGAAGCATTTTCTAGATAGGTAAAAATATTGTTCTGTTTCCAAAAATGACAAAGTCAAGGACTTAAGTCAAAATTAAATCAGTTTTTTCCTTTAAATATTCGAAATAATCTGCAATTAAAATAAGTGAAATAATCATACTTACCCTACTGGCTAATTATTTTGATAGTTTTAAAATAAAACTCACATAATTTTGACTTGATTTTTGAAAACAAAACAATATGTTTACTTGTCTAGAAAAAATGCCTCTTGATTTAAGACTTTAGAAAGAGTAGAAAGACGACAAAACAGTTGAACTGTTTTTTGCAGTTGAACCATTTGTTTAAGTTTTTAATGTTAAACTAGACACTAAAGTTTATTATTGTAATGTTGTGAGGAATTTGTTTTGTTTAGTTTTAGTCAGTTGATGTCCCTAATATTTATTTCATGAATTAATATTTGTTCATTTAATAAATGCTGTATTTAATTTTTATGAATATTTAATGAATTTCCAAAGTCAGTTTGCAAATATCCCTAAGACTATCGTTCATTTGTCAAAGTAATCTAAGTTTGAGTTTTAACATCAGCAAGGTGCTTAAAACCCTATCAACATCTTCTCACATGAAATACATGCTATTTTATATTTAAAATGCTCATTATAATCTCCCTATTGAAGATGTATTTTTTAAACTTGCTTTTACTTGTTGATTTTGTATTATTTGATTGTTTTGTTTGCACAGTGCTTTGAGAAACTGCGTTTAAAGGCATTATACAGTATAAAATATAGATTATTATTATTAATATTGTCATATTTAGTGTTTTGAATGGTTTTTACATTTTATTATTCTGATATTTAATCATCTAAATGTTCATTTACTTAAATGTATGTTACATTTACATCATAAAACCACCATTTGCACTCTTTAGTCCAAACATCTAACAATTCTTAATTCAAGAAGCGTTTTCTAGATGGGTAAAAATATTGTTTTGTTTTCAAAAATGACAAAGTCAATGACTTAAGTCAAAGTTAAGTAAGTTTTTCCTTTAAACAGTTGAAATAATCTGCAATTAAAATAAGTAAAATAATCATACTTACCCTACTGGCTAATTATTTTGATTGTTTTAAGGAAAAACTCACATCATTTGACTTATTATTTCTGAAAACATTACAATATGTTTACTTGTCTAGAAAAAATGCTTCTTGATTTAAGACTTTTCACATATTTGAAGTAGAAAGAAGACAAAAACTCTTTTTTTTCTTTTCTTTTTTTTTTGCAGTTTTTTTTTGTTGTTTTTTTTTTTGCAGTTTTAAATGTTAATGTTGAAGTTTATTATTGTAATGTTGTGAGGAAGTTATTTTTTTTAGTTTTAGTCAGTAGATTTCCCTAATATTTATTTCATGAATTATTATTTGTTTATTTAATAAATGCTGTAATTAGAAATTATTTCCAAAGTCAGTTTGCAAATATCCCTCTAAGACTATCGTTATCGTTATTCGTCAGAGTAATCTAAGTTCGAGTTTTAACATCAGCAATGTGCTTAAAACCCTATCAATATCTTCTCACGTGAAATACATGCTATTTTATATTTAAATGCTCATTAAAATCTCTTGTTGATTTTAATAATGGTGTATTTAGTGTTTTAATCAGTTTTTACATTTTATTATTCTCATATTTAATCATCTAAATATTCATTTACTTAAATATGTTACATTTACATCATAAAACTACCATTTTTACTGTTTCTAGTCCAAATATCTAACAATTCTTAAATCAAGAAGCATTTTCTAGATGGGTAAAAATATTGTTCTGAAGACAACTCTACGTAAAAAAAAAGCTTTTTTTTTGCCAATTAAACCATTTGTTTAAGTTTTTAATGTTAAACTAGACACTAAAGTTTATTATTGTAATGTTGTGAGGAAGTTATTTTGTTTAGTTTTAGTCAGTAGATTCCCCTAATATTTATTTCATGCATTAATATTTGTTCATTTAATAAATGCTGTATTTAAAAATTGAAATTCCAGTCAGCTTGCATATATCCCTCTATGGCCATCGTTCATTCGTCAAAGTAATCTAAGATCGAACCTTAACACCAGCTAGAAGCTTAAAAAGCTATAACAGCATCTTCTCCACATCGTCATCATCATCTCAAAACAATGGAGCATGTTTCAGTGAGCTCCAATGCGGTGCTGAGCAGTGTGTTTATGCATCCGCCGCTGTCCTGCGAAGTCTGAGACACTGCAGGAGTTTAACACAGCTGATCAGCTCTAGCCTTCTCAGCGCTGACCTCAATGATTTCCCCATCAAGGCCGACCTGATGTACCGCTCCATCTGCACCCAATCCCTCTCCCGTATCGATCGCTCGCAAATGAGCCTTCCCAGGCCTGGCCCAGGAGCAGTAATTCAAAAGAGCAGCGCATTGAGTGCTCCTAATGTTATGAGACCTGGATGTGCACATGCTAACAAAACAAAGTGCCAGCATCGGCTTTCTGCACATCATTCACAGCTGCGCAGAGCTCACTGATTGAATTGTGGAGATCTGTGAACGACATTCAGCAAAAGATGTTTGTCCGTTTGCTTGTTTGTTTGGTTTTTGCTCTGTTTTGCATTTTCTTCCCAGTCCAGCATTTTTTTTTGGAAAGTTATTAAAAAATGTCACTTCAGGGGTTTATTTTGCGATAATGTGATTATGTTTGTTAAGGTGGCATATGGTTATTGATTTACCATTGTTTGGTGGATTTATGTCATTTCAAAGGAATCTTCACAAATAGGAATTTCAGGAACATGCGGGCAAAAGATTGACTGTGACTGATTCAAGTTGGTCATGCAGATTTGCTTTGATATCTATATATATATCTATATATATATCTATATATATATCTATATATCTATATATATATATATATATATATATATATATATATATATATATATATATATATATAGATATATATATACACACACACTCACCGGCCACTTTATTAGGTCATGATTTCCGCTACATTCATTCTTCCGTGGCGGGGCGTCACACCAAAAGTCATCCCACCACGGCTACATTAGAGCTTCTCATTCAAATCATTCAGTCATTGTTGTTTTTTTAATAGAGGGTTATAATCGCACCAAAATGTATTAAAAGGTAAGTAATTTACAGCACAAACCTTTCTGTAATTGTAGTAGTGCTGTGCGCTATTTGTTTAACCCTTTAAGGTGACATGCTGACTGACTGACTGACAAGTGCGTGATGTATGAGGCTAGCAAACACGATGTAGCTTTCAGTTAAGATGAACACAGTTTATATAATTGTACTTTATTTATAGACAGGTCTATAGTTTTGCTTGCAATGACTTTATCTTGCTGGAGTTTATGGCCGTTTCACTTTACTTCAGGAAGCATTAATGTCGCTCTGTAGGTCTATTGGAGACATTCATGAATATTACTAGCAAATCTAATAAATGTTGGAGACATACCTGTTACATAAATGCACTAAATCGCACTTCAACAGTGTTTATTTGAGAGCGCACAAGAAAATCTGCACTTGAGCAGCATATATTTGAGGGTGTGCAAGAAGTTTTGTGCACGAACACAGGAAATCGGCGTGCAAGCAGAGATCCTCATGCTTGTATTACATAAATGCGATCTTCCACCACATCCCAAAGGTGGATTGAGGTCTGGTGACTGTGGAGGCCATTTGAGTATAGTAAACTCATTGTCATGTCCAAAAAACTAGTCTGAGATGATTCGCGCTTTATAAAATGGTGCACTATCCTGCTGGAAGTAGCCATCAGAAGATGGGTACACTGTGGTCCTAAAAGGATGGACGTAGACAGCAACAATACTCAGGTAGGCTGTGGCATTGACACGATGCTCAATTGGTACTAATGGGCCCAAAGCGTGACAAGAAAATATTCATTACACCACATTATTACACCACCAACAGCCCTAACCGTTGATACAAGGCAGGATTGATCCATGCTTTCATGTTGTTGATGCCAAAGTCTGACCCTTCCATCTGATTGTCGCAGCAGAAATTGAGACTCATCAGACCAGGCAACATTTTTCTAATCTTCTATTGTCCAATTTTGGTGAGCCTGTGGGAATTGTAGCCTCAGTTTTCTGTTCTAAGCTGGCAGAAGTGGCACCCGATGTGGTCTTCTGCTGCTGTAGCCCATCTGCCTCAAGGTTCAATGTGTTGTGTGTTCAGAGATGCTCTTCTGCATACCTCAGTTGGAACAATGGTTATTTGAGTTACTGTTTCCCTTCTATCAGCTCGAACCAGTCTGGCCATTCTCCTCTGACCTTCCCTGACTGCAGCAGATTGTCTCGACCATGTCTACATGCCTAAATGCATTGAGATTGGCTGATTAGAAATTTACGTTAACGAGCAGTTGGACATGTGTACCTAATAAAGGGGCTGGTGAGTGTAGGCATGTATGTACGTATATATAGTTTCATAGTAGGTTCCTCATTACAGTGCTGTGAGTGTGATTTTGCACTTATACCTTAGTCTGACAGCATGAAAGTATAAATATAAAAGTATAACAACTAAAATCAAACACAAAAACTCTTTTGTGCGAGGAACTACTTTCTCTCGTCATGCATCTGTAGCTGACAGTCTAACCAGCAGAAACCGCTACTAATTAAAAAGCATCAGTTTAAATTTTGTATTTGAATTAGTCCCTTACATTATGTATAGTAATGTAATGCGTTAGTAATGACAAAACAGAGGATGTTGTTCACAGATCAAGATTATAAGACTGAAAGGCATAAAACAACATCAATCTACAGAGTTCACCTGTATTCGGGCAGTTGGGGCCTAATAGTTAGGGAGTTGTAAGTGAAATGCTGCAGATTTGATTCCCAGTCTAATTGAAGATTGGGGAGTGAATGAACCACACTCTCTTCCTCTTAGATACCTAGCTGAGGTGTCCCTGAGCAAGGCACCCATCCCCTAATTGCTCCCCGGGCACTGGGAGCAATAGCTTCCCACTGCTCCAGGTGTATGCTCACTGAGTGTGTGTGTGTGTGTTCTCTCACTTCTTACTTGTCTGTGTGCATTTGGATGGGTCAAAATCAGAGGACCAATTTTAAGTATGGGTACCCATACTTGACAATACTCACTTGACTTACTTCTGTGCTGCATCTGGGTATTCACTAATGCTAACTTTATAAAAGCCTAAACAAACACTACTAGATTACTACAGTATAAGTCAGCAATACAAAATACAAAAGAGAGAGATCGACTTTGATTTGGATTTACCTGTTCTGTACTTGTTTAGCTGTAGTTTAAAATATCCACAGAGAAAATTGTTTGCTCTCTTAAAGACTGAAGGACTGTTGGAGAGTATAGACAGCCTTAGGGCATGTGAGGAGCAATGGAGGTATGTTGCAAGTTATAGGGTATAGCATTACATGTGCACCACACCGGTTCGAGTCACATGGTAGAGCTCTGTCTCAGTGTGGTCAAATTATCCATGGTGAAAAGAGAGATTTAAGGTGATAATATACACAGGCAAGATTACAAAATAATAAAACTCATAACAATATTTCATGTCCATGTATATATTTATGTGGTAATTACAGTTATATGAGTGGGACCATGTGAAGTCAGCCAGTCATTATCACTAAATAAATGATAATAATTAGCATCTAAATGTATTTACATATATACACTAGAATTCTACATTTGAAAAATCACAGTCAAACATTTCAGGGAATGTACACTATAAAAAAAAGAATAGTTCCATATCAATATTTAAGGATGAGGTGAAGTGTCAGAAAGTGCCTTCTTTTTTATAGAGTTTACAAAGAGGCAAGTGTTCCAGATCCTATATTCAATCTGTAGATCAGCATACAGTACAAACAGCCTTCTTGTATCTGAATTAATGTTTCAAAAGCTGTCACCGTCACTCAAGACCCTGCTCCACACATGCCCCCTATACCTATATATATTTATCTAGAGTGAGAGTCAGTTTTAAAACCTACTCATGGTTATGACAGACACATAAATCATGTGAGGATTATAACCAGCCCTGTGCCTGC
Organism: Danio aesculapii; assembly: GCF_903798145.1. Classification (NCBI taxonomy): domain Eukaryota; kingdom Metazoa; phylum Chordata; class Actinopteri; order Cypriniformes; family Danionidae; genus Danio; species Danio aesculapii. The sequence continues at coordinate 21,457,530 of NC_079453.1, read as the reverse complement.
AGAGAAACCTTATTGATCTGACCAGAGGGGGGCAACCTGCTCAAACCTGCACAGCCCAGCACTGCTGCTCTCTGTTTTATTTACTCTTATATATATTATCACTGAATACACCTGCTTTTTTCTTCCCGTTTCCAGCTGAAATAAAATGCATTTTTGCAGGTCTGAAGCAATAATGTTTTACATTATTGTGTTTTAGTAATAAGATGTTTAAGAATATGACAATATAGTCAAATTATTTTATTTAAAATATAATAACCCATTTAATATTAAATTAATAAAACAATACATTGCAACATTCATTTGTTGAACCATTTTATTGGAATTGAATGAAATGCTGAAAATTCACCGATTCACGATATCATAGACTGAAGTTAGTTGGCTTCTTATGCTGCCTTATCAGAGTGTTTTACTGCCATTTCTCATGATAGTTTGCTCTTTTATAGTGAATATTATAAATATAATAAACACGTGACAAAATCATATGTGAAATACATGGCACAAATAGGCTCATTCTGATTATGTACCCCTATATACATTTCTGGAGAGGCCAAATACGTCCCAGGAGCTACGTTTTATTGCAGTTTTTGTTTTCGCTAATCCGCCAGAGGCCGCTGTGAATGATTTTGAGATCTCAAATTTCGAGTAGGGTCTGTCTGTGGACTGCAGGACAGGAGCATAACATGGAAGGGCCTTAAGGGCGTAACTTGTAGTTCGTTAGAGGTGTAACGTGAAGTTATGAAGACATTTCAAAACTACGTTGTCAGCAAAATGGCACTGTACATCAGTTATAAATGTCTACATCTACTCCACACCTAAACCCAACCATCACAGTTATTAACGTCTATACCACAACCCTAAACCCAACCATCATTGTTACTGTATTAATGGCTACACCATCCGCAAACAAAAACTCAACCATCACAGTTTTTAGTTTTGATTTTAGCATTTGTTGGCAATTTCTCAAAGCCTGTTGGCGAGTCAAAATCTGAACTCGGCATAACTTGCCTAATTAAACTAATTAACCCAGTTAATCCTTTAAATTGCACTTTAAAGGGGTGGTTGTGGTTGTGGTTTGGTTGTGTTTTTAAGATGAAAAGCAATGTGTGCTCATGCTTCATTTGTAAAAAAATCATGTTTTTTTTTAACTTTGATTATATACAGCTACTCAGCTAACATAGCTAACAACTACTGTCATTTTTCCTAGTTCCTCCGAAAGCCCACCCTCAAGAGGCTCTGATTGGTCAGCTAACATAATGTGCTGTGACTTATGGATCGGCTCCACATCACCAGGAAAAGCATCACGTTCCTACAAGCATGCGCTTTTGCAATGTGTAAACAATCAGTCAGCGTAGCTGTTAGCCGTATCAGTTTGTGTGTCTGAATCAGACAGAAAATGACACAGAGGACACAACTGAACCTCATGCCTGCTCTCTAAAATAAAATCTGACAAGTGACTTGTGATGGATGTGGTTGGGTGGGGGGTGAAATTATGGCAGTTTTCCGGGAGAAATAACAAAACGGGAGGGTGACGGGAGATGTGTCTGAAATACGGGAGGTTCCCGGGAGTGTTGGCAGGTATGGTTGGACCTGCTCCTTTTTTGAGGAGTTTTTAGCCAAATCCAGCACTGAACTGGGAAATAATATATTTTGTAAAATATTATGTACTGTCTATTAGGGATGCAACCATACAGCCTATGGTTCAATACATGCCTCGTTTTTTAATACGGTTTTCGGTTTGTTTGTTTTTTTTGTTTGTTTTTTTTGTTATTCTATGCTTAGGCAATAGGAACAGTAAGGCTTTAAGGAGAAAAAAATAAAAACGATCTATTGCAATACTCCTTTGTTTTACTTAAAAGCCAAGAAAAATACACTAGTTCCTAGTGTATTGTATAATAAAAAAAATTAACACTGAAATCTCACAGCTGCTGGTAGGTCATAGAGGTCGGCAATTATCTCGGTGCTGAAAAAAGTGTGAGACGGTAGTCTGTAATGCGGATCAAGTGCTTTTATGTGATGATAAAAGCCTGTATCCGCAATCACTAAAAACGGCTGAAAATCTTTAGCAATGAACACCCTCACTGTCTTTGTTATTTTTATGTAACTCTCGGAACCAGTTAGGTATGTTTGCTGGAAGGATTCAACTATATTGCAGATGTGCAGTCATGTTGGAAGTGTTTCTGTTAGGATAAGTAGGATATACATGTAAAACAATGCTTGCACACAGTCATTTTGTTCCTCATCTCAGCTCATAGACTTACAGGCGCACACAAACAGTCAATTCAGAGAGTAAAAAAACGCAAATAAATTATTTAAACGTAAAACTGGAAAAAATACCACAATTCACAAGCGCGTATTATTATGTCGTACCGAACAGGGGTGCTTTTCCGAGAACCATTGTTAGCCAACTAAGGTTGCGTTCAGAGTATTTTTACAGTTCAGTTTTAGCGATCTTCATGTTTACGATTGCGCTCCCTTCGCAGTGCACTTTGAAAGCATCAATGTCATTTTGAACATAGCTGAGCGGAATTTATGTTACGTCTCCAAATCTAGTATATTTTTTACAGTCATTGCTCCAAAAAAAAAACAAAAAAAAAAAACATAGCATACGTTAATGCTTTTATTTTATAGTAGGTTATTTATTAAAAAAATGTAGCCTATAGTATATGACATGGGCCTGTTGGTTAGAACATTTCTGCAGTGGTTTGCATATGTCAAATTGTAAAAGTAGACTTCATTCATTCATTCATTCATTTTCGGCTTAGTGCCTTTATTAATCTCGTCACAGCAAAATGAACCGCCAACTGATCCAACTCATGTTTTACGCAGCGGATGCCCTTTCAGCTTCAACCCATGACTGGAAAACACCCATACACTCCCATTCACACACATACACCATGGACAATTTTTTTAGCTCACCCAATTCACCTACACCGCATGTCTTTGGACAGTGGGGGAAACCGGAGCACCCCCGTACGTAGGGAGAACTTGCAAACTCCACACAGAAATGCCAACTGACCCAGCCAAGGCTCGAGCCAGCAACCTTCTTGCTGTGAGGCGACAGCACTACCTACTGTGCCACCACGTCGCTAAAAGTAGACTTAAAAAAAAAAAAAAATTTCCTACGTATTATTTTTAACAATAATAATAATAATAATAATCATTATTATTAATATTAGTATTAAAGTTGTATTTTTAATAATAATAAATATAAAATTTCATTTCATAGTAAATAGCCTCATTATTTATTTATATGATTTATATATATTAGAATACATGTTAGTTTTTGTAAGTGATTTTATGTTTTAGAATAGAATATGTTATGTTCTCAATAATATTTTTAAAGGAAACACGGGCCCCATATGTATATGTATATATATATATATATATATATATATATATATATATATATATATATATATATATATATATATATATATATATGTGTGTGTGTTTATTTACATATATTTCAATTAATATGGAAAACAAGTGCATGTTTTTACCAAAACTAATACTGGATTATTATTTTTTTAATGTGTGCGTAAAACAATATAATTTGCACAAAAAATTATGGGGTTCTTCTCTAAAGTAGTTACTCCACCCCCGTTTGAGCATCATTATGGGTGTTTTATGTTATAACTAATGTGGTTCAAACAATGTATCTGTGACAGAGAAACTTTGGGTTTTGGGAAACACTCGTCACTACATCTTTGTTTTCCCAAACGATACATCGTACTCTGATAGTTCAGCCTCGAGTTATGTCATTGTTTGGGAAACGCACCCCTGTTCAATGTTATTTTGAGATTTGTGGCATCCCTACTGTCTATTATGTTATTAGAAATTAGTTATTAAAATCCAACATATTCAATATATTCCTCTCATCATGAAACAACTATTTTATACAGTCAGAAAAGTGAAAAAAAATCCAAAAATTTAATTTGTATGAAAATGGACGATTTTTAAAAGCAGGCATGTCACCAAACCCCACCCATAATCCTACTGTACCCCTCATTGAGGGATCAAACTAAAATGTACAAATGAGATTGTCCAAAAACATATGAATTAGCCACTAAACCATAAAGTTATGAATAGAAATCGTGTTGAAATATTCCTATTACAGAAATACATCGCATTTCAAAACATATTAAAGTGGATACTCCTGACAGCGCATCTAAAGTCTGCAGCTATTTCTCATTTTAGAACAAATCTGTTAACTTCTCCTCTGTCCATATCAAAAATCCAACTCGCTTAAGAGGACTGGCATCAGTTCAATAGCTTGACCTGGTTTGAAACAGGTTTCCCGGTGTATCAAAATTGACCTGCTATACAGGACCACTGAAGTGCCTCAGATCCGTTAGTGTGTGTGTGTGGGGGGGGACGAAGCCCTCCGTCTGCCAAGGTCTGTCTGCGCTGTCACGCTTGGTTTCATTTTTCCCCTGCAGATGAGATCTCCACTGCTATCTGATGAAATTGAACAACCATTACCAGCCATCAGAAAATAAAGCCCACTCCACTCACTGCTAAAACCAATCCCATACAGCTGTCTCTGTCAGCATTTTTCGAATTTGTCGGTCTCCGATGATCGGCATAATCTCGGGCCGAGGGAGATTGACAGTTCATTGCAGAAATCAATATTTACAATTTACTTCTTTCAACGTTCATTCAGGAAGGAGCTGCCATGTTCCCCTCTCCCGAAATAAGCTGATCATATCTTTCCCCAGCCCCGGAATGAGTTTCCTCACCAAAAATGTGAATCTCTCTCTATCTATTTTCCTCCTTTCTCTTTCTATTTTCTTTTCTTCCCTTCTTCTCGCCCTCTCTCTCTCTCTCGCCCCGAATCAATGTGTGTGTCTGTGTGTTCTAATCTGCTCTTTGATGACAGTAAATCTTTACCTCTCAATGGCAAGCAACACTGAACCACTGACACCATTTCCTTTGAGAACAAAGGGACAGACCAACACCAATCCCTCTTTCTCCGTGTTCCTATCTCCATCTCTTCCCCTTTCCTTCTTACTTTCTCTCTTCTGTCTCGTACACTTACTCCAAATACACCATGGGATTCAGTGTACACTAACAGGCAAAGTCATTAATCAGTGAAAGTGACAGTTGTAGACAAACACACACAGACTTCATTTTCTTCATATAACATCTGAAAAACATAGGGAGTCCAGTCATAAAACATTAAGAGCTGTGAAATATGCTGAAAACAGTACACTGTAAAAAAAAACTAATGACAAAAAGTCAAGACAACAAGTAGTTTCATCACAAGCTCATTCTGAAAATGTAGTCCCATGGATGTTTCTGAAGACCGCAAATTATGTGACCGGAGGTACGCATGGCTGCATTTCATTTTTTTAAACAAACGCTACAGGGGCCATATGACATCGTTCCGCGTTTCGCACTTACTGTAGCTGACTGCTTACCTCCGTATTGATGGCTTTCCCACTGCAACCAGTTTGTCCAGTTAACTCGTCGTGTATGTCGGCAGACTTGAGACGCAGAGAGGAGTTGACGACGACGGGGTTCGAGTCTGGGGAAGAGCGGTTCCAGAAACCAGGTAAGACAAAAACGTAATCCAAAGAATAAAGTGAACAGGTGAATAACAGGGTGAGAATGTGTTAAAATCTGAAAATGTGGTAAAAATCAGACGGGTGCTTTTCTTTTTCTGGATGGCTTTGTAAATCGTTGGTTGGGTTTAGGGAAGTAAGTGGGTGTGCGAGTCAATCGATAAAATTGGTTGGGTTTAGGGAAGGAGAAGAGTGGGTCAGTCGTTCAGTCATTCATGTTCGGTCGGCCAGTAAGTCATTCAGTCATTCAGTCAGTCAGACAGGCAGTCAATCAACAGCAGCCTCTGGTGGGTTCGCGAAAACAAAACTGCAAAAATATGTATCTTCTATGATGTATTTCGCGGTATCCAGAAACATCCATAGGGCTATGTTTTCAGAATGAGCCTGTGTTGAATAGTTTTATGTTGATTTAACTTTTTTCTATAAGTTAATCGGTTTAACTCAATTTTCTAAGTTATACAAAGTTTACCTTAATATTTTTAATCAGATTAATTGATGTAAGTTGAGATAAATAGAAAAGTTAATTTGATTCAACAAAAACTTTAAGTCAGCAATAATTTTTTACAGTGTATGTTTAATTTTTTTTTTAAATTGAGATTTAGTCTTCATCTAACAGCTGAATTAATCAGACCCCCTAGTTTTTCATGATTCCGCGATCACTGAATCCAATGCAAAATCAACGAAAAGTCGAAAATTTTTGCAATCCTGCAAAATTCTTGAATAAACGCAAAATAATTGCAAAAACTGTAAATGATCTCATAAAACATCCAATTCCAAACAAGTGATGTACTTAAATGTCTGTCGAAAAATGACATCTCACCTACGCCCTCACAATCATTACATTACATTGGAATTGTTTTGCAGCCTGTGCAATAAGCAGCCCGGATGAAGCATGATTGATTTACATGTGAAGTCATTGGATTAGACATCCTGTAGCGTGAATTGGGCGTTTGAGGCGCTTCAAACTGCAAAAGAAAGTTTGAGCAAACAAACGGAGCAATGGAACAGACAGAACAGCAAACAGTTTACAATGATAGAGGTTGGTTCAACGATGACAGCTGCTGGACATAACCGGATTGAAGAACATTATTTGTGTTTTACATGTATGGCTGGTATTATGGTGTGCGTAAAATCGATAAATGTTTTCGCTTAACAATTTTCCTGGAGTTAACGAGAAAACGCTTCATGAAGTTTATTTACAAACTAAATCCCATGCTTATGATTGCTTGCGGCTGGTCCCGCATTAGGGGCTTTCTCTCAGGACAGCATGCCAAACAAGCTTTATAATCAATCATCAGCTAAGTGTGAACTCTTGAACCTGCCATTAACGAGTTTTTTGGCAATCCGTGTTTTAGGTGTATTACAGTCGGGGAAGCCCTAACAAATGTCCTAAGTGAGGTACATTTCAGATGATCCGGAGAGTGAAATCTGAGAGAAAGTAAGATTGTGGATAAAAATAAGAGTTATACAACCTTCCTTTGGCTTAATCCCTACCATTTTAGATCTTGTCTTGACAAGAGACCAAAATAAAGAAGCTTTATTTTTATGACTTATGTCATTGTCATTGTGTCAGATTGCACACCTAACATAGTAGGCTAGCTAATATGGTAAATTATATATGAATATATTATTATTATATAGCAATAATTTTATTTATTTGGAATTTTTGATGTTGAAATAGTTTTCTTGACCAAGTATTGCCATATCACAAAGCATATATAAAGAGAAAGCTTATTAATCAGGCCCCTAGTTTTTCAAGATTTGTTTTGTAATTTTTTGCGATAAATTTGCGGACTATTTTTGCGATAAAAAAGTTATTATATATATATATATAATATAATAACTTTTTTATCGCAAAAATAGTCCGCAAATTTATCGAAAAAAATCACAAAACAAATCTTGAAAAACTAGGGGCCTGATTAATAAGCTTTCTCTTTATATATGCTTTGTGATATGGCAATACTTGGTCAAGAAAACTATTTCAACATCAAAAATTCCAAATAAATAAAATTATTGCTTTAAAATACGTCTTTAAAGTTGTATATATGAAATGTTTATTAATGCACAATACTAAATAAAAATTATTACATAAATTATGACATGTATAAAATGATCTTTATTTAATATTGTAATTACTTTGGCATGATAGAAAAATAACTTTGACCCAAACAATGTATTTTGGCCCATATAAGTAATAAATGCAACATTGTAGAGATTAAACTTGAATTCATAAGTATCTTTTACTTGGAACTGTTATGTTTACATTGATTGATTGCAGAGATTTTAAATTAATAAATATTAAGTAAAACCAAAACAACTTTTTGAAACTTCCCAGCAGGCACACAACATCATAAGACGTTAATATTTGGTTAGATTTAGGTTCTGGCGTCAGGTGACCAAAATTCAATGTCTAGCCAGCGTCTAAGGACAACGTTATTTTGACATCCAATAACGACGTCAAATTACTTTGACGTTTGTTTGATTTTAGTTTGTGTTGGAAAATGACCAAAATCCAACGTCTGATAGATGTCATAGTGGTAACGTCCACACAACGTCAAGATGTAACATGAATAGATGTTGATATTTGGTTGATTTTAGGTTGTACCTCGCAACTCCTCACAACCTCACAACGTTTTACAGAGGAGCTGTAGAGAGTGTTCTCACTAATGGCACCCCTTTTTGGTTTGAGAATAGCAGTGTATCTGACAAGAACACCATTAGGAAGATTATAAAGTCAGCTGAAAGGTCCGTTGAAGTCAAAATGACATCTATCAAGGAACTGTATCAACAACGTTGTCTGTCTAGTGCAAATAGCATTTTAAGGGATCCAACCCCCCTGGCCATAGTCTGCTCACGCTCATGCTATCGGGCAGGCCTTACAGAAGCCTGAGGATCAAATCAGTGCGGTTCCGTGATTTTTATCCTGTCATTATAAGACTTTGCGTCTCTTTGTCAAGTCGTGACATATGGAATACTGTTTCTGGGTCCAAGCTGCCACTCATTTGAATTGAGAAAATATTTGTTAATAGCCACTTTTTAGTCCTATCACACATTAAAGTGAATTTTCTATCAAATCATGGTGTACACATCAGTCTCTGGGCTTGCTGCATCACAAATACAAAAATTTTAACAATATATAAATAATGTATCACTTTCTGGCCATCGGATATTAGGCATGGAAATATATATTGCGGTCGTGATTTTCAAAAGTATTACAATGCTTTGCAAACATTTATCATTACCATTTGATGAGTCTCCCCATACATTTTGATAGAGTGCTTGGACCCGGAAGCCGCTTTGCGCGATGTCACACTTAACACGTGGATAGTGAAATTAGCACAAAAATGTTAATATTACTATTTTAACAAATTGTGCAATAGTTATTTAGGTATTCAGTTATTCCCTTCTGTGATTTTTTTAAAATTGGGTTTTATTTTATATAACTATACTTTAAAATATTTATGACATTATAAAAGCTTATTTAGGTTTTTATAGTGTTTTTTATGTTCTTGTTGGGTCTGATGCAACGTAATTTTGTTCTGCATTACAATTTTTTGTGATGTGTTGAATGACAAAAATAAAGGAAACTGTTGGACATTGATATCGACCTGACATTGGGTTCTGACGTCAACTCAATTTTTATCTCCAAACAAAATCCAACGTCCCCACGACATTGGGGTGTGTTGGTGTACAAGGTCAATATGATGTCATGTTGATGTCCTGTGCCTGCAGGGTTCCTATAATTTTAACTGATTTGCAGTTGTATTTACAATTTTTAACTGTTGTTTGTTATCTGGTGTTGTAACTTGCTGTTTTATGACACCTGGAAATATTTTCTACTCTAAATCATACATTCATACACAAAAAAAGCATGGATTGTTGCTGATATTGTGTATCAAAGTATTGAGGTACACTGTTTTCAGCAGTGCTTAATTTGAGCTGGATCTTGCCGGATCCTGTTCTGGAAAATGTCAGATATTCGTGTTTTATGATCAGATATTTATTTTAAGGGGTCCGGCATTAACTTTTGCATGGTGAACACCTACATGTGTGTGTGTGTGAAAGAGAGAGAAAGAGAGAGAGAGAGAGAGAGAGAGAGAGAGAGAGAGAGAGAGAGAGAGAGAGAGAGAGAGAGAGAGAGAGAGAGAGAGAGAGAGAAAGAGAGAGAGAGAAGGCTGTGTGGATTATGTGTGCACGCACACACATGACGGTAGTCACCATGTGCAAGTTAAAGCAAAAGTCATGTTAAACTATTGGCCCCATGGCCGGAGTGGGACTCCTTTTCAGCCCTAGAGTTTCAAGCCTCAGACCGGCCCACCTCAGTTCACGACTGACTATATTAAAATAACGTTCATTCAGTTTCTAATGACCCTACCACGTCTTTTTCAAGGAAACAGCTGCTTTAGAACTTCAAATGTTTTTTTCATAAATATGAGAACATTGAAGGGTAGCTACATCTCCAACACTATTCTTTAAAACATCACAATGTCCTTTCCTGCAATATCTGAATATATATTCTGTGCAAAATTTGTAACAGTGGTCGCACAAAAAATATAAAAAATAAAATATGTACTCCTACATAAGTAACCCAAACAGAATTATATGTCTTAACAGTAAGAATGCTATTATTCAAAAAGGTAATCATTCGCACTCATTAAGTAATTGCTTCATATTGTTTTTTACATTCTTCGGGTGATTTAAAGACACAAACGTTTCGGCACAACGCCTTCCTCAGTGTGTGACACAATACTCTCGAATGAAAATGAGAGTGGCCGTCTAACTAGTCATGCATTGTGATTGACTGTGAGATAAAAGGGTGGAGTGAGAGGATTGTGTCACACACTGAGGAAGGCATTGTGCCGAAATGGTTGTGTCTTTAAATCACCCGAAGAACGTAAAAATAAAAAATAAAATTAGTACGAAGCAATTACTTAATGAGTGCGAATCATTACCATTTTGAATTATAGCATTGACAAGATTGACGCACCAAAGTTTCTTCAAAAACTGCAAGCGCACAGGGCAAACTTCAGCAACTTAACACTAAAAATGAAAAAAAAATAAAATAAAATAATTACTCAGATGAGGTTCGAACTCAGGTCGGTGGCATTTTAACGCAACATGCTGACCACTGGACGACAATGGTGGTATTGCACTGATATCTGCAAAACTTTTAACCATAGTATTGCTTTCTATTGATGGCTTAATCTTTTTCTCCCCTTTTTAGATTTCTGATCAAGTTATGTCAGATTTATAAATGTAGTTATTCATCTGATTTTCATTAAGCAAGTGTAATATTCATTAATATTAATTATTCAAATTCTTTTTTTTCCACTAAGGTGCTGCTGTTTGGGGTCGAATGATAGTTACATCATCATTAACATGCAGGCTGCATTTTGCTCACGGGGCTGCGAGAAAATAAATAAAAAGAGTGGAGCTGCGGCAAAATAATGAATAAAAAGAGTGAGGCTATAGTCAAATAAATAAATAAATGAAAAAAGTGTGACTGCTGAGAATGCAAGCAGGTAGGGACACCAGCCCTCGCGGTCAAAAATACGGACCAAAAATTCTCCCGGTCCTTCCGATTAGCCAATCCGGGCCTGATTGGCCCTCAACAATATTTTCAGCCAATCTGCTTTCTTATGTTTACAATTACTCTTATTGGTTGGTGATTGTTTCGTGTGAAGTGATCAGCGAAAATAAATATTGCCATATTGGCCTCCGTAAATAATATCTGTATTTTCAAAATGGCAAAGAGGCAGTCAGGCATATATTATTTTTTTAAAACCATGAGTAAATTTGATAATGAGCCTGATTAAATAAGATCTAGAGAAGATCAATCTGCGTGAATGGACCAGGATAGCAGAGGACAGAAGCAAAGCGATCTCAACTCAGCCAGAAAACATGACAGAAGAGGTAACTGTTAGACTGAGTTGTTTAATTATTATTTTCACTTGGCACATACTAGTGAAATGAACTTAATAGAGATTGTTGATATGATTTATATTTGTAGCTACATGTTTTTATCATCCATGACTGACCTATAACATTATACAGTATGGCACAAAATATTAAAAAACAATTCAGAAATTTGCTGCTCTTTTTTGAGCTATTACCGTTTAATGACATTCTATTTCGGGGAGCAAATTTGACTCAATTAGCCAAAAATAAATAAATATGCTTGCAAAATAATTATTAATCAAGGTTTCCAATGGACCATGAGATTTTGTGGCAGAAATAGAGTAAAATTGTACAGTATCTCAAAGTAAAAATAATAATTGCAGTTAATTTTACAGATTTTGATTAACTTATTTTATAGGGTTCCTAAAAGTTTTATTTTTGTTATACAACAAGTATATCTTTTGAAGGTGTTTTCTACTCCAAAGCTTTAGAATTTCTGTTAATTGGATATACTCTTTGCTCTTTATATTTTCTGAATTAAAATAAAATTTAAAAACAAATAAATAAATACATTTTAAAATTTTCACTTAAATGATTAAACAAACAAAAATAAAATAAAAAATACAATTCATGTTCATATCACATCTGTGGTGTTTTTGTGTCAGCTGCAGCTGATGTGTTTGCTTTACATTTGATCAAAAGAAAACAAACTATTAGCCAGATAAAGCTTTAATGGTGTCTTTCATAGATCAAGCTTTTCAGGCAGTTTGCAGATTGAAAGCCTCTTTATCAAAAGCATATTAATAATAATAATAATAAAATGCAATTAAACAAGCATAATGCTCTACCTCTTACTAACATTATGAAAACTGACCCTGAGGAAAAACCCCCACCTTCACCCTATAAACAATTTATTCAAATAAAAACTTGTAATTTTTACATTTAACCTAATGCAGCATCTATTGGCTCTTCCATTCTGAAGGAACGATTGGGTGGTAATCTATTGTTAAAGAGCATTTAATGTGAGAGATGAAAATGTCAGGCTCACACAAGCAATCAATTCATATCTCATTAGTGCATATTATTTATGACAGCGGTAATGACCGGGGAACAGCTCCCAGGAGAATAACACAGACCTCAACCGTCAGGGCGAATAATGACAAATGCTGCGGGTATTATATGACTACAGAGTCCAATGCTGAGGGCTGGCTTGGAATATTATTGATTGCAATGGGCTCTTTAAGAGATATATGGCCATCAGCTTTCTGCGGGGGAGGAAGAGGAAGGGAAAGAAAGTAGAACAACAGCAGCATGATCTCTGTCGACCATTACGTGCAGTCATACTATTATAAAAGAGTTAATCAGATGCTGATTGGTCCATGCAATACTCAAGTCAAATTAATATCCAGCTATGATGCGCAACAGCTTTTCAGCATATCACTGTGAACATGCATGGATTATTATTGTTTTTTTGTTGCATAGCAACGTTCGGACGAAAGGCTGAAGGTTTTGATGGTTACGTGGCCCTGTTAGTCTCTGCTGTTTTTGGAGGGCTCTTAAAAGCAGGTAATGGGTTCATATTGACGTCAGAGCTTTGGAAAGTTTCTAGCGAAAAGCTTAGGATTGTGTGCAGTTTTGTGGTACTATCTGAGTCATTAGTCACATATATATAATTTTTTTTATTTTTATATACCTGTATAAACAAAAGCAAGGGGGAAGATGTGAGGAAGATATGGTCAATTATTTTAGTGGAGCAGAATTGCTTACATAATGTATATAAAATTATTATTTAAACAGATAAAATAAACAGACTTAAGAAATAAATAAAGATTTAAGTAAGATTAATTTACTGAAAGGTGGGCGACGCAATGGCGCAGTAGGTAGTGCTGTCGCCTCACAGCAAGAAGGTTGCTGGTTCAAGCCTCAGCTGGGTCAGTTGGCGTTTCTGTGTGGAGTGTGCATGTTCTCCTTGTGTTTGCGTGGGTTTCCTCCAGGTTCTCCGGTTTCCCCCACAGTCCAAAGACATGTGGTACAGGTGAATTGGGTAGGCTAAATTGTCCGTAGTGTATGAGTGTGATTGAGTGTGTGGGGATGTTTCCCAGAGTTGGGTTGTGGCTGGAAGGGCATACGCTGCGTAAAACAAATGCTGGATAAGTTAGCGGTTCATTCCGCTGTGGCGACCCCAGATTAATAAAGGGACTAAGCCGACAAGAAAATGAATGAATGAATAATTTACTGAAAGGTATAGTTCACTCAAAAAAAACTCATGTTGTTCCAAACCCAGACATCCACAATCCAGCCAAGCTCTGTATGGATACAGCACTTCCCTTCTGCCAACCACCATAACAGATGAAGATGAGGATCTCATACTCTGAGTGCAATCCACATAAAAAAGTGCAGCACGCAAATGGGACACAGCAATGAAAAGGGCTGGGTCTGCCTCCTCCACAGGCAGTGCTTGCAGGTGCATCACCATGGCCCTAAAAGGAGTAGTAGGAACCTTGGACAACAGGACAACCTGACAGTAGCCAGGCCTGAATTCCAGGCATGATTCGTTGACCAAAACTGCCTCCAGGTTCCCGACCACCTTGTTTGATTTCAATGGAAACAGCAGAGCTGTCTTCATAGAAAGAATTTTAAACTGAGTCAATTGATTGAAATTAATATCTCTGCAGGCCCATGAGGAATATGAGTAAGATTATGAGTATGAGTCCAAATAATAAGTTCCAAACAAGGCATGAGAGGTGGGCAGGTTGGATTTGTTTGCCTCACACCTCTGAGAGACTGAATGATCATGCTTCTGAAGCATCCTGCTATTCACTGCATCATGCTGGGCAGAGATGGCACTGATGAAAACTCTCAGTGTGGATTTGTAACAGCCTCTACTTATCATAAAGGAAGGATAGCGTGACACTGATTCATCAAGTTTGTAAAGTTTATTTATAAACAAAATTTAAGAGGATCACGAGCTTATGATTGACCCACAGCTGGTCCCGTTTTAGCTAATACATGATCCTACAATCAGATGATTCCTAAGTCACCATAAATAACCAAAGTCTTCATTCCACAACCATCTTCATCTGGAAGAAACCCCCCTTCCTCCCCTTCTCCTCCCCTCTTTAACTAGATTGGGTGGTACGGTGGCCCAGTGGTTAGCACTATTGCCCCAGAGCAAGAACACCACCGGGCCGGTTGGCATATCTGTGCGGAGATTGCATGTTCTTCCTTTGTCCGTGTGGGTTTCCACTGGGTTCCCCAGTTTCCTCCAACCGTCCAAAGACATGCGACACACATAAACCAACTAAGCCAAATGGGCACCATAGTCTGGCTCCCAGCATCAGTATTTTTTTTTTCTTATAGCAGTTCACATTTAGCCACATCATCAGGGGAGTATTTGAGATCTACCTGAGCTCAGGCTCTCTCCCGAGACAGCATGCCAAACAAGCTTATCATAGATCATCATCTATGTGTGAACTCTTGAAAGGAGTCTTCTTCACAACAAGCACACTACTCAGCGATAGTCTCCACTTCAGGGCATTTGCCCACTGTGTAGTGTGATGTTAATTGTTCCGAGCTCTGTCTATGGACCACATGTGGAAGTTCTAGAAATCTGGGTGCAGGTGCCAAATGGTGCTCTATCCCAGAGAAAGGAGTTCAAAACCTTGAACAGGGTCTGTGTGAGCTGGCTCACTGGGGAAAACACATATTTGCGTATGCCATAGGGCCAGCTGTGTGAGAAGCAAACAGGTGAACTTGGGCTTCTCCTAAATGCTACCAATTGAGCAGGACAACCTTGGGTTGAAGTCTTCATTTTTCTGGGAGCATGAACTACAGGGTTGAGCTTGCTCGAAATATGAAAGACATGCTGCGATTTAAGCCTTGTGTGATTCCACAGGAGCAGAAACTGCCCTGTCGGTTGATATATGTCAGAATCAGCAGACAGCACTAGACACTGGCAACAGCTCCAGGCAATTGATATGCCAGTGCAACTAGGATCTGGTCCACGAACCTGCAGACCTTTAGTGGGGCCACTGAATTCTCTGTCAAACTGTTTCAGCCAGGATGCCTCAACACAATCATATGGATAATAAATTGATCACAAGACTGAGCTACAATAAAACACAAGAGTCACAAGAGATAATTGAGAATGCAATTGCCCGTGAGCTGGAATGGTGGAATGAACTCCAAATGCATTTCTGAATGAGCATTTTGAATAGCATCTTATGCAGATAGCGGTTTAAAATGGACAGATCCAGGATTGGTAATAACCCACCACTCTTTTTGGGGATGATGAAGTACAGGCTGTAGAACTCATTCTTTATCTTGGCTGGAGGAACCAGCTTGATTGCATCCTTCGCCAACAGGACAGGAATCTTGTTGTGCCAGACATTGCTAACCAGGCTGAGATACCCTGTTTGATTGACACCAGTGGAACAATCATTGACACACAAGCAGTGGGGAAGGTTGGGGAAAGCAGCACATCCCAAGAAAGAACTGGAAGTGAGACGGTAGACACTACGATCCTCCAAGGATCCCACAAAGAGGCTGGAAGTGTAATAGAAAGGAGTCCTTCCTCCAGCCTTCTATACTGACTACACTCGATCTTTCACTCCAAGAATGAGAGGAAACTTTTACAAAAAAATTGGGTTCTTTCGGCCAGGTTGCTATTGGTGAGATCGGTATCTGTTTACCAGACTTAGCAGCACCCTGAGGTAGGAGCATCGACTTCCTCCAGGTGGCTTGACCCGGCTATTGAGTCAGTGTAGCAGGCTGCAGCGACAGAGCAGGTTTGGACGCGGTAGCCATACACCCACTGCAGCCAGTGCAGAGTACTTGCCTACCTCTGTTCTAAGAGTATTTGTCCCATAAAAAACCATCTCTGCAGTGTTCTCATATGAAGAAATTCCCAGCAGTGTGACCATGGCTGTATATGCCCCAGGAGCCTCTGAAAAGTTTAAGTGGGACCAATGACTTCCTGCTTTACTGATTCAGACAAGTGAGCACTGACTGGAGTCCAGCTGCATCCTATGAAAAGGTATGTTATGCATGGCTTGCTTTTTTGACCTGAAGGTCCAATTAGCCGCACCATGTTGGTGTTTCATAACGTCTCATTTTTATGAGGTCGATTGTTAGCCCAATGCTTAACCCCCAACCTGGAGGACCAGGACATACACACATACACTACGGCCAATTTAGCTTACTCAATTCACCTATACCGCATGTCTTTGGACTTGTGAGGGAAACCAGAGCACTCGGAGGAAACCCACAGGAAGCACAGGGAGAACATGCAAACTCCACACAGAAATGCCAACTGACCAAGCCAGGGCTTGAACCAGCGACCTTCTTGCTGCCACCGTGCCACCAATTCAAAACATAGTAATTCAAAATGCAGATTCAGGACTGGTCATATCCCGTATCTCTTTTTTGGGAACAGTAAAATTACAGTAAAGTATGGGTTGTTAAACCTGCTCTTCATCCTAGCTGGAGGAACTAGCTTGATTGTTTCCTTTGCCAAGATGACAGCAATCTCTTTGCACATGACAGGGGTTTCTGTTAGAGGCACCAACAGAACACCACCACCATGTGCTGGGTGTCCAGACAAATGATGCAGTGATCATGGATCAGCTGATCCTTTTGCTCATTTAAAGGAATCAAGTTATCTGCATGGGGCTCACCTTAATTACATGTATGTGAACCTGCATGCAGATATCACTCGCCAAATTCCATTGACCATGTTGGCCATTTTTCATAAAACTCAAGAATTTCCAACCAAATTTCATTAGTTTTTTTCCTAGTAAATAACAACATAGTTTGTCACCATAACTAGTAATGTCATAGTAATGTCACCGTAACTATCAGAATGTTAGACACAATTTCATTTTTAAATTATTAAATTTTTTTGGTGTACATTAAGTAGAAATTTTTTTACTCAGCATTAACTTTGAAAGATGAGTGATTAGTGTTTACATCATGAGCTTTTTAATTCCAGTTACTTTATATCGTTTAAATCACGCACAGAGAATTAAAGGTGCAGAATGTAAGTTTTACACCCAGTGGTAGAACTTGGTATTGCATTCCTGGATCAAAACAAATGCAAGCACAGGTTGCCATATTGAGGAGTCTGTCTATCGAGTCTAAAGGCTGATTTAAGGCTGTTTTTGTGTTCTGTATAAAAGCAACGTCATGCAATAGAAGGAATATTTTACATATTAAAAGGAGTTTTTGTTCTAACCAACTCCTTGAATTTATGTTTTAGAACATCTGTGTCGGCTTCTGTTTCTTGCAGTTGATCAACAGGAAAAACTGTCAATGAGCACCTCAGGTAAACCTCATGTGCTTTATTCAGTGTTAAATGCTATCATTGTGAGTTTGAATGCCATTTCACATGACATTTATTGCCATACTATTGAAAACAGCAGCAGATAGTTTACCTGTGAGCTGTGAGTCAAAACCACATATCAGTGATTCAGCATCTACTGTAAATTTAATGATGTTAAAGGAGGTATGCTTTTTTGCAGTTTTTGTTTTCGTGAGTCCATGAGAGGCTGTGTACCCTTTTGAGATCTCAAATTTCTCTCGCGAGTTCCATTCACACCTGCAGTTCTCGCGTAAACCCACCAGAGGCCGCTGTTGACTGACTGAATGACTGACTGACTGACCGATCGATTGACCTCCCCTGCTCCTTCCCTAAACCCTACCAATTTTATTGATTAACCCACCCACCCACTTCTCTTTTCCCAACCAATAGTTTTGAAAAGCAATTCAGAAAAAGAAAATCCCTCGTCTGGTTTTTACCACTTTGTCAGATTTACCGCATTCTCACCCTGTTATTTACTTGTTTATTTTATTTTTTGGATTCTGTCTCACCTGATTTCTGGAACTGTTCTTCACCAGAACTGTTCTTCAAACCCAGTTGTCGTGGTCAACTCCTCTCTGCATCTCAAGTCTGCCGACGTACATGGCGAGCTAACGGGACATGCGAATTGAAGCGGAGCGAAAATAGACACTCTGGGTTTTGGGTGCGCGTTTGAACAGACATTTACAAATAATAATAATAATAATAATAATAATAATAATAATAATAATAATATCTAAACATGTCGATCTTAGTGGTTTTCTTTTAAACACAACAAATTTTGTCTTAAATGATCATAAACACTTAGGAAAGCAATCAAATGCTTTCATTATAGATCTGTGCAATTTAAAAGTGACACCTCTGTTATTTAATGTAATCAGATGAAAAATCTAAATGAGAAATTCATTTGCTGCTCTTTAATCAGAATGTTTAAATTATACAGTGAAGAAAAGGTTAATGAGATTTGATAACTTTATTCAATTTCTTCATAATAGCTATTAATTTTAATAGGCTGAAGTGTCTTTTATTAATGTATACTGTTTATCCCTTATTTTTACATCCCAATGTTAACAGGTATGCCCTCAAGTGGTTCCATAAATTTAAGTTACCTTTTACTGTTGCATGTGAAGGGAGATATTTTTTAAAAACAAACAAAAAACATAACCTGTAACTGGAAAAAAGGCAATGGAAGTCAATGTTTACAGGTTTCCAATATTTCCCAAAATAACATATTAGTTTAACCAGGAAAAAAAGAGACTCAAGTAGGTTTGTGACAAGTGAGGAGTGAGTAAATGATGATAGAATTTTCATTTTTGGGTGAATTATACTTTTTATAATCACTGGTAAAACTGTGTTCTGTCTGTGCTTAAAAATGGAAAAGGGAACTCTGTTACAATCTGAAGTACTTTTTAATATGAATGCTGTTGTATAATTATCATTTTAAATTAATCTGTTTGTTTAGAGGGCTAAATTAATGACTCTAGTGCCACTAAAATGACACTTGAGTGAGTCTCTAGAGGGGTTTTTACATAATGTGAAGCAACCACTGAAATGCTGTGCAAGTCTGACCTCTGCTGGTAAAATATAATAAAGACAGTTTAGATTTTTTTTCGTGCTGTCAGAATATGGGCAAATTATATAAACAGCATATAAACAGTATGTAATACTATAAACAGGATTTAAATAATATGTATGTATGTAATTGAATAAAAATACAAGCATTAATTTAGTTCACAAAAACAAAACAACTTGTTTAATCAATAAAGCTGAAGTCTAATTATGATTAGCCATCCTGTGAAATTTGTATACTTTTTCACATAGCCTACTTACCACGTAATGTTTAACAGAGCCAGCACTTCTAAATAAGTGTTCCCTATTGTATTTTTCTCCTGGAGAAAGTATTTTCATTTCTTTTTTTGTCTAAAATTCTATCTAAAATAAAACAAATAAGACTTTCTCAAGAAGAAAGAAATATTATAGTAAAAACTATGATTTGGTAAATATTTTAAATATATATATATATATATATATATATATATATATATATATATATATATATATATATATATATATTATATATATATATATATATATATAAATGGAGGGCTAATAATTTTGACTTCAACTATTTACACAACCCTAAATTCGAAAAAATAAAAAAATAAATAAATAAAAAATTTACTTTGACCTGTATTTCACTGCAGGCAACACAACAAACATTATTTAATGTGTTCCTCATGATTTATTATTATTATATTTTTTAAATAAACATATATTCCAGTTTTGGTTCTTGCAACACATTTCAAAAAGTTGAAACCTTGAAGCATTTACCACTTTGTATTGTTGCCATTCCTTTTCACAACACTTAAAAGACATTTAAGGACTGAAGACACAAAGTGATGAAATGTTTCAGGTGTACAATTTTGTCACATTCTATCTGCAAACAAGTCTTAAGGTGGGCAACAATACGGGATCTTCGTTGTCGCATTTGTGCTTCAAAATGCACCACATATTCTCTATTGGAGACAGTCAGGACTGCAGACAGGCCGGTCAAGTAGCTGTATCCTCTTCCTCCGTAGGCAGGAATTGTAATGTGTGCAGAATGTGGTTTAGCATTGTCTTGTTGAAATATGGGTGTCCCTGGAAAAGAAGGCAGCATAATGTGCACCAAAATCTTTATGTACTTTTCAGCATTAATAATGCCATCACAAAAGTGCAATTTACCTTTGCCAAGAGCACTGACACAACCCCATACCATGACAGACCCTGGCTATTGGACTTGTTGCTGGTAACAGTCTGGATGATCATTTTCTTCTTGGTCTGGAGCACACAGCATCCATTTGTCCCGAAAAATACCTGAAATACCAACAAGATCTCACAGCAACTTGTAACTTTTTGATTTAGTGGCTAATTTTTATGAATTTGTACAGTTTAGGGGCATGGTTGGGTGCCACGCCTCCTTTTTAAAATCATATATTTTTGGATGACTGAACTCATTCGAATTTGTACGAATTAGCCACTAAACTGACAAAACATAAAATAGTTATGTTTTCTCATAAAATCAGGCTGGAAATACTGATTCATCTGACCGCTGTACATGTTTCCACTGTGTGATGGTCCATCCTAGATGCCTCTGAGCCCAGAGAAGATGACAGCACTTCTGGACATTGTTAACATAGGGCTTCCTTTTGGCACAGTACAGTTTTAACAGGCAATTGGGGATGTAACTATGTATTGTGGTACTTATTGACAAAGGTTTGCTAAAGTAGTCCTGAGCCCATGTGGTCATATGGCTTATAGAGGAATGACGATTCTTGTTGTAGTGTTTCCTGAGGGATCGGAAATTACAGTAGTTCAGCTTAGGCTTGCGCACTTGTCCTTTACGCACTGAAATTCCTTCAGATTCCTTGAAACCTTTAATTTTGTTATGCATTGTTGAAGGTGAAATATCCAAATGTCTTCCTATCTTTCTTTGAGGAACATTGTTTTTAAACTTTTCAATAATTTTCTCATGTATTTGTTGGCAAACTGGCGATCCTCGGCCCATCTTTGCTCCTAAAGGACTAGACCTTTCTTGAATGCTGCTTTTGTGTCAAATCATAATTACAATCACCTGTTAACATCACTAAATCACATCATTATTTAACCAATTTACCTCATTACTAGCCCTAAATTGCTCCTGTCCCAACTTTTTTTGGAATGTCTGAATGACAGAAAACAATGTATATTTACCAATGAAATGAAGTTGACAAAAGATAAAATATTTAGTTTTCATATTGTCTACAATGAAATACAAGTCAGTCAACGTAATTTTTTTTTTCCACACTGTCCAAACATTTTTTGATTTAGGGAATATGTTCATTTAAATTTAATTATTTATTTAATTTGATGAATAATTTTGTCTTTATCTGCATATTTGGCCAATATGCATTATCGGCCAATTTATGTTTACTGCTGCTAGAGAATTTAATGACTGTGATCCCAGGCTATAATTGAACGTTTAATTCCAATTAAATGATAAAATGGTGTGTGATAAATGTATTCCACAATAGCGCCTAGAAATAGTGTCACTTGAAAACTGAAATGACCTTGCTATGTGAACTCTTACATAAAGACATACTGCATTCGCTCTTACACACACTCATGCAGCAATCAACATGAATCCCTCACGAGAATCCCTGGGGTGAAAATCTTCAAACCTTAAAAATGGTAGTCAGAAGAAGGTACTTGAAAGTCACAAATAGCACATTGTAGCAAAGTTCGATATTAGGGGAAGAAGAAGACAGGGTCGGCGATTCAGGTAAGCAGTATAGTTTTATTATTTTTTTTTAAATGAGTGCACAACACCCGTAGTGTGCGTGTGTGTGTGCTCTCTCCCTCTTCTCCCGGCTGCTCCTTCTGTTCTCCTTAAGAAGGTTGTCTCTCCGGCCCAATCACTAGAATAAACAGGTGTTATTTATTATTTCTGATTGGCCTGCTGATTAGCCGCCGGGCTCCAAGCCTGCTCTCCCCCCTCATTGGGTGTTCGATCATGCTTACCTCTCCACATACCCCCACCGCCCGCCTCAGGCCGGGGAGCCGTCCGGCCTGCAGCCCTCCCCCCCCCCGCCCTGGAGAGGAAGTCGGCCACAGCCATTTGCGCCCCCGGCCTGTGGACCACCTTGAATTTAAAAGGCTGTAACGCTAGATACCAACGGGTGATCCGCGCGTTGGTATCCTTCATGCGGTGAAGCCACTGGAGAGGAGCATGATCTGAACAGAGGACGAATTCCCTGCCCAGGAGGTAATAGCGAAGAGTGAGAACGGCCCACCTGATCGCCAGGCACTCCTTCTCTATGGTGCTGTACTTAGCCTCACTCTTACTGAGTTTTCGGCTAATGTACAGCACCGGCCGTTCCACTCCTGCCACCTCCTGGGAGAGAACCGCCCCCAGACCCCGATCGGATGCATCCGTCTGTAACAGAAAGGGGAGAGCAAAATCAGGAGCGTGCAATAGTGGCCCCCCGCAAAGTATAGATTTTACCTTTGAGAAGGCCTGTTGACACTGCTCCGACCATTGGACGGTATCTGGTCCCTCCTTTTTAGTGAGATCAGTCAATGAGCTGACGAGGGCCGAATAATTAGGGACAAAACGCCTATAGTATCCCGCCAGCCCCAAAAACTGTCTCACCTCCTTCTTGGTCTTAGGTCTCGGACAGGTGGCAATAGCTGCAGTCTTATCAATTTGGGGCTGCACCTGCCCGTGGCCTAAGTGGAAGCCCAGATACCTTACTTCCACTCGCCCAATTGCGCACTTCCGTGGGTTAGCCGTGAGCCCGGCCCGTCTCAGCGCCGACAATACCGCCCTCAGGTGTTGCATATGCCGCTGCCAGTCATTACTGTAAATGATGATGTCATCTAAATAAGCAGCGGCATATGCCACGTGAGGGCCGAGTATTTTATCCATCAGACGCTGAAACGTTGCCGGTGCCCCGAACAGCCCGAACGGAAGTGTCACGAATTGGTGTAATCCAAACGGCGTTGTGAAAGCCGTTTTTTCGCGGGATATTGGAGTCAAGGGGATCTGCCAATAGCCCTTCGTTAAATCCAAAGTCGAGTAAAATCGAGCAGCACCTAACCGGTCGAGCAACTCGTCAATACGCGGCATTGGATAGGCGTCGAATTTTGACACCGCATTTACCTTGCGATAATCCACACAGAACCGGACCGAGCCGTCAGTCTTGGGTACCAAGACAATCGGGCTGGCCCAGTCGCTGTGGGACTCTTCTACTACTCCCATTTTCAACATATTACTCAATTCTTCCTGAATCACTTTTTTCTTGTGTTCAGGTAGGCGATACGGCCGGGTCCTAACGACCACGCCCGGTTCGGTCTCGATATGGTGCTGAATCAGGTTAGTACGACCGGGCAGGGGTGAGAACACATCAGAGAATTCACGTTGGAGGTGCCGGATATCGAGGAGCTGGCTCGCTGAGAGATGATCCCCTCCGGTGACCAGAGCGCCCGGCCGTCCCCGGCCGGGGCTCTCTGGCCCCAGGTCATCCTCGTTAGTAACAAGCGTAGCCAGCGCCACTTCCTCCGGCTCCCTCCACTGCTTCAGCAGATTAATGTGATAAATCTGACGTGAACCAGCCCTGTCCGAACGAACCACCTCGTAATCGAGATCACCGACTCGTCGTGTGACCACAAACGGCCCTTGCCACTTGGCGAGTAATTTAGAGCTGGAAGTGGGTAATAGTACAAGGACTTTATCTCCCTGTGCAAATTTACGTAGTTTAGTGCCCTTGTCATATCGCCGGCGTTGGTCATCCTGAGCCTTAAGCAAATTCTCCGTAGAGAGCCGCCCCAGTGTGTGGAGTTTTGCTCTAAGGTCCAGAATATACTGAATTTCATTTTTACTCTTAGAAGGCTCGTCCTCCCAAGCCTCTCTAATGACATCCAAAACCCCTCTGGGCTGTCTGCCATAGAGAAGCTCGAAGGGGGAAAACCCCGTGGAGGCTTGGGGAACCTCCCGCACAGCAAATAACAAGGGCTCTAACCACTTATCCCAATTTTTCGCGTCCTCGTGAACAAATTTACGGATCATTGATTTAAGCGTGCGATTAAACCTTTCCACCAGCCCGTCTGTTTGTGGGTGATAGACGCTGGTGCGAATGGATTTAATGCCCAATAATCCATAAAGTTCGCGCATGGTGCGTGACATGAACGCGGTGCCTTGATCAGTGAGAATCTCCTTGGGGATTCCCACTCGGGAGATTATACGAAACAGAGCTTCCGCAACACTTTTTGCTGAGATGTTACGGAGCGCTACTGCTTCCGGGTAGCGGGTTGCATAATCCACTAGGACTAGTGCAAACCGGTGCCCGCGTGCGGATCGCTCTAATGGCCCGATGAGATCCATACCAATTCTCTCGAAGGGCATCTCCATAATTGGTAACGGGCGCAAAGGCGCTTTTGGGGTGGCCGGTGGATTTACCAGCTGACATTCACGGCACGCAGCGCACCATTTGCTGACATCCCCGTGAATGCCCGGCCAAAAGAATCGGGTCATGAGGCGATTTAATGTGGCCGCCTGACCTAAATGTCCAGCCATAGGATTAGCATGAGCCGCCTGGAAAAGCATTTCCCGACGGCTCTTTGGTACTAATAATTGGGTAGTATCTTCTTTTGTCTGAGCGTCTTGGGTCACTCGATACACCCTGTCATTAATGATCGAAAAATATGGATAGGAGAGGGGCCGGTCAGGCTGGAGGTTTTCCCCATCTATCACCTGCACTCTTTCGAGTGCATGTCTCAGCGTGTCGTCACGCGACTGTTCCAGGGGAAAGTCTTTACACCGGGAAATTCCCAGCCCTTCCCCTGAGACAGCGCGTGACGTCACCGCTTGGGATTCCCCCAGCTGAGCGACACACCCCCTACCCGGCGATCTCTTCTTCCAAGACACACCCGCACATAAGACCCCTAATAATCTATTAAATCCAGGCCAATTGGTTCCCAGAATTAGCGGGTGTTTGAGGTGCGGGTTAACTGCTACCTCAACGCTATGCTTTTTACCCCGGAATTGAATGTCTATCGCCGTTAGCGGGTAGTGAATTACATCCCCGTGCACACACCTTACCCTTACTGTGCGGCTCGTATCCAATGCCGGGTCTTGAAGCAGGCTTTGGTGGATGGAGGTTTGGTTGCACCCCGAATCCACCAAAGCTTGATATGTACCCCCTTTTATACTCACTGGTATCCGGTATAGCCCGTCGCGACCGGGGGCGACGATTGGCGTGGCGGGGACCCGAATCAGCGCACTCACCTCCTTCATGGAGCAGATTTTTGGTGTGCTATTCTCGCCCCCGCGGCGCCAATGCATCGGCCCAGCCCTTCTCACTATACCCCCAGGGCCAGCAAGACCAACCGATTGAACCGGAGAGAGACCTGGCGCTGTCTGGGGAACCGCCAGGGGTCGTTGCTCCACCCCGCCGTCCGGATATGGACCCGCCCCCCTTGGGACGTTCGGCAGGTCCGCCTCTGTGCACCGCCATCTGGGTGCTGGAGTGGGCGGTCCCCGCAGTCTGGGCCTGGGAACAGGAGGAGAGAGAGGGAGAGGGGGAGAAGAGAGAGAGGTTATTTCGCCGACCCTGGCCCTCGCCACCAGGTGATCCTCCGCCAGCCGGATGGCCGTCTCCAGATCCTCTGGCCGGTGGCACTGGACCCACTCCGATGTTCGGGAGGGGAGGCGGGTGATGAATTGCTCCAGCACCACGGCATCCACCAGCTGGTCGGTGGTCCGGCCATCCTTCACCAGCCATCTGCGGCAGGCGTCACGGAGCTGCTGAGCGAACACGAAGGGCCGGCCACTGGCAGTCAGCTCCATGGAGCGGAAGAGCTGACGCTGCTCTTCCGGATTGCGGCCGGCCCGCTGGAGAACGGCTCGCTTCAGGTGAGCGTACTCCAGGAGATTCTGGGCCGGTAGCTGCTGCACGGCAATTTGGGCTTCGTCTGACAGCAGGGGGATGACTCTTACCGGCCACTCGGCCCGCGGCCAGCCACACGCCTCCGCCAACCTCTCGAAGAGGTCCAGGAACACTTCCGGGTCGTCCTCCGGTGCCATCTTCTGTAGCGAGATGGGAGGGTGGGCGGCAGATGTCGGAGCGGGCCGGATCTCCTGGACCAGCAGACTCCGGATTAGCTCGCGGTCCTCCCGCTGGGCCTCTACGAGGACTTGGAAGCGTCTTTCCAGATTTTTCCTCAGCTCCCCCAGCGCATGGTGTTGTTGTTGGTGGAGGGCCGCGAGCGCCTGGATGACTTCCGCACATGGACTGGTAGACGGAGTAACCATTCTGGCAGCAGGGTTTCTTCTTCTTCCCGGGTTTCGGCACCACTGTAGCAAAGTTCGATATTAGGGGAAGAAGAAGACAGGGTCGGCGATTCAGGTAAGCAGTATAGTTTTATTATTTTTTTTAAATGAGTGCACAACACCCGTAGTGTGCGTGTGTGTGTGCTCTCTCCCTCTTCTCCCGGCTGCTCCTTCTGTTCTCCTTAAGAAGGTTGTCTCTCCGGCCCAATCACTAGAATAAACAGGTGTTATTTATTATTTCTGATTGGCCTGCTGATTAGCCGCCGGGCTCCAAGCCTGCTCTCCCCCCTCATTGGGTGTTCGATCATGCTTACCTCTCCACACACATCATTGCAGAGAAGAGAAAAATAACCCCTTTTTTGCAAATCCCTTTGTAATCTTACTGCATCATTTACAGTGTCCTCTGACCCACTGATGTTTTGTACATGCTTTTATTTGTTTCATGAGGGTGTATTTTAATCTAACCTTAAATTATAAAAGCTGTTACTTAACTTTATGTTGTGAATATGGAATTCGTACAGATTCCATTTATGCTTTACACTAAAAATGTAAAGTATTTGTCAGACGTTAGGGTAAGAGAAGATAATTTTGTAGATCATCAATTGAAATAAATGTGTAAATGCAAACTGGCATAAATTACATAAAATTGGCATACAGTTGAAGTCAGAATTATTAGCCCCCCTGGATTATTAGCTCACTGTTTATTTTTCCCCAATTTCTTTTTAATGGAGAGATGTTTTTGAACACATTTCTAAACATAACAGTTTTAATAACTCATTTCTGATAACTGATTTATTTTATCTTTGCAATGAGGACAGTACATAATAATTTTGTACTAGTATTCAGCTTAAAGTGCAATTTAAAGGCTTAACTAGTTTAATTAAGTTAACTAGGCAGGTTAGAGTAATCAGGCAAGTTATTGTTTAACGATGGTTTGTTCTCTAGACAGTCAAAAAAAAAATTATTTATATATATATCTTAAAGGGGCTAATAATTTTGACCGTAACATGGTTTTAATATATATTTTTTATGCTTTTAATTAAGCTATATATATATTAAGCTATATATATAATTAAGCTATTATATATATATATATAATAGTGGTGGGCCATTATCGGCGTTAACGCGAGACTCTTATCGGCCGATTAAAAACATATTGCTGTTAATCTATTTTCAAAGTTGGGTTGAGAGCTAGGTCTATTCTACGCAGTATGGCTTTCACCTTGAAATTTTAGAGCGGATGTATACCTGGCCGAATTGCACTGTAGGTGGCGAGCAGGAGTTTTTAAACCTGTGTGTATTCCTACTGTAAAATTACCACATCAAACGTGACATGCTAACATGGATGCAGTTCACAAAAGTGAATCTGATAAATGTTAGCTACCTATCAGGCAACTGTAGAGCTTATGCGTTCGAGTAAAACATACAAATAAAATGGACCGGGTTTTCGCAATGTGTGTGTTTGTGTGTGCGGTCCTTTACTGACAGCCACGTGTGTGGATCTTGTCGGAAAATATGGCGAAAAGTCCTACATGATGGTAATAGTTTGATTGCAGTGTTTACTACAATAATGCCACTAATATATGCACTCCACGTCTTAATTCTATTTCTGTTTAGTTCAGTTATGACTTTAGTTGGATTAATGTAATCAAAAATCGCTGTTTGGAGCTTATGCAGGCCTACAGTTCAAAATTCATGTTTAACTGAATAAACAGTCAGTAAACACAAGTTTTGAACATAATTTATTTTCATCACCAATTATCATAGCAGAACAGTTTCTCAAGCTGTTTGTGATGCATTTTGGAAACAGGAGATGAGCCCTTAGTCTAATGCGCCACCTGGCTTGAGAAACCCATTCTCAAAGACTTACTTTTAGTCATTAATTGGGTAGCACACATATTCTGAATGCCTTCGGCAGAATTCAAATGAGCCATTTTAATCTAGATTAATTTCAAGATTACAGTGAGATTAATCTAGATTAAAAAAAAAATTATCTATGTGCACCTATTATATAAATACTCGTAGTAGTGTGATATGGCTGTATATTGGGACTAGCGTGCGGAGGCAAGTGCTGTATGGGCGTCACACACCAGGTTTGTATCACTCAGCGCCGTGACACGACAGTTGGAAGTATCACATACCAGAGACGCACATTCGAATGTTATTTAAAATGAAACTTTTCAGATGGCGCTCTGTGGCGTGACAGAGATATGAACAGTGTCCTGAGTCGTAACTGGGCACCGCGGACAGTTGTGTGCGTACCCTAATAGAAATCATTCATTCATTTTCTTTTTGGCTTAGTCCCTTTATTAATCTGGGGTCATTTTCACACAGTGGAATCCCTTCCAGCTGCAACCCATCACTGGGAAACATCCTTACACACTCATTCACACTAATACACAACCGACAATTTAGTCTACCCATGTCACCTATATAGCACATGTCTTTGAACTTGTGGGGGAAACCAGAGCACACAGAGGAGAACATGCAAACTCCGGATAGAATGCCCACTGACCCAGCCGAGGCTTGAACCAGCAACCTTCTTGCTGTGAGGACAGCCGAAACCGTTGCTACTTCACCAACGTCCATTTAGAGCTAGTATTTTGATTGATTCTCTAGCGTAATGTTTAAAGTGATGGCAAAACAGTTTATTTTGCTTATGTTTTAAGATTACAAGGCTGAATTGGCATTAGTCTAGAGACATTCCCCAGTATTTCTCTGTTGCAATCTGGATATCACAATAATTATCCCTGAAAAAGCCACAGCAAAGCAATCACTAGTAGATTACTGTTGGGTTTGTGACAAGGAAAAACGCTAAACACATGCAGGCATTTCTTCTTTCTTTCTTTTTATTGAACAAGTCTGCAGTAACGAAAACAGGAGACACATTAAAAACAAACAGATGGCCAACCAAAAAGTAACACAAAATACATACATTCCTGATATGCGAGTCCCATCCCACACTAAATTACAATTACTGTGGTATAAATACAGCACTACAACATACAAGAGAGAGAGATTGACTTAGAATGTCACTCACCATTTTTAAAATATTTTGATCAGCTGTAAAAATATTTTTAATAATTTGAAAATCCGGCATCTTTTCTCCTCTAAGGGCTCATTGTGTGGTCTCTGTCGCCATCTTGTGGATGGACAACGTCATCTGTCTTTGCTCTGCTTAGTATGACAGGCTGATGGATGCTGACACGCTGTATCTCAGAAATTATAAACATTTAAAACAGACTCTATCCTTATAAATAAACTGCATAGATGCAATCTAAACAACAACATTCTCGCCTAAAAAAGCCTCAAAAGTACATTATGTTGTCCAACAGATGCAATATTTGTTAAGCTGTAATGAGTTTATTGATCTGCTGTCACTCTATGTGGGAGGAATAATACAGAAGGGTGAGAAGACTGTACGAGTTCTGATATTGCAGATTATCGCATCAGCCAATCGGATTCGAGAACCAGACAGAACTGTTGTATAAATCTAAATAGATATATAGGCATATATAAAACTGTCTTGTTCTAATAATTGTTGAAGCTTGTCATATTGGTATAATAACAAAAATACCTATATATTTGGCTATCAAAAAGTGCAGTGATGTTCAGAGTAAACCATTTTTTTTTAAATATCTGTAAACTGCAAAATCATTATAAAGTACAATAGGGATGACTTTACAACATACGAGGGCACATTAGTAAACAAAAGTGGTTATTATTGTCACGATCACCAGAGATCGTAACATCCTAGATCGCTGAATCTCACACACATTCACTTGGACTACAAATCCGCCATTCATGGACTACATTTTCATACATGCACTCTGTTCCACAAACACACATGCTTCCTCATTTTCACTGATTACACTTGCACCAGCTGAGGATTGTCAGAGACTGATTACACACACTATTTAAACAACACACACACTCCCTGCCTTTGCCGAGTCTTGTTTAACTGTAAAGTGACATTACAACGCATTTCCCTTAGTCTTGTTCCACCGTGTTTTGATCTTTGCCTTGTTTACTTTTCTCCTTGTCTGCCGCCTGCCTTCTGACCTCTCGCCTGATACCTTTGACCACGATTCTGGACTGCCTTTATACATCTGTTTGCACCTGTGTTGACCATCATTCCCTGACTTTAAATAAACCTGCACGTGGATCCTAAACTTCAGTTGTCTCTGTCACTCCCCGTGTTACAATTATCTCCCAAAACTGGTTATTTATTCTGTTGAACTAAAATATTTATTTATTTATATATATTGTTTATATTTATATATTTATAGTTTTCAATGTTTTTGAATATTTCTGCATTTTTCCTCTTTGCATTCATAGAGATTTTAACTTGGAACACCAGTGACAAATACATTTGATTTTCATTGGTTATTAAACTTTATTTAATTTATTATAGGTTTATTTTATAAATCTAACCTGATTTTAAGATTAATAAATGCATTGTCAGTTTAGTTTAATTGTTAACAAATGGAGTGTTACATAAAGTGTTTACAAACAGTAAGCCTATAAATAATCAGCACAGTCTCGAACAATGTATTGGGCATGTCATAGACCATTTAAAATAATAAATTATTATTCGCTGTATTTTAAAATGCCCATTATTGTACATGATCATCCTTGCAAAACTTGTAATATTGAATATCAGCATGTCAAGACAAATTTTTCAGAACTGCAGTAGTTCAATATTGGATAGAAGCTTCCAGAAGTAAATGTTTTTGTGGATCACAGTGACCCATCACACACACACACACACACACACACACACACACACACACACACACACATACACACACACTCACAAACAGAGACCAATGATGGAGAATTAGAACTCGTGCTTCTGACTCTAAAGCCAGAGACTGCAGGACTCACTCACACACCGCATGTGTTGTCTCCATGACGACCAAAAGAAGGATACTTTTGAGACAGAAACTGTTTTTTTTTTGCAACACATGAACTTTACTACAGCATGGATACACGTGATAATAAAATACACATATATAACTATATATATGCATCAATTTGCCTGTAATGTTAGACGTTTATAATCCTTGTTCCTTACTTATCTAAATTCATGAAGATGCTGCCTTGTATGACCTTCTTATTTTCCATTATCAGTAATTCAGGCGCATTTGCCACAAAGGTAATCTTGTCAGGTCTCTTGTTGAAGTGTGGAGCTAAACATAGCCTCTTTTCGTGACCCTGGGACAGTGTAGTGTCTTATGATTGGATTTTTTAAAAAACATTTTTTATTGTGCTCTTAATGCACCGCATATAAATTGAGCTTCTGCCTTTCCATTAATGTTAAGGACACTTATGAATGTAATCCTAACAATAAAGTCCCTTTAATAAACTACAAGCGGCTGGTTTATGGTATAAGGCATATTATGCGATGGCAGGGAATTTCCTATAATGACTTTGGCATTACCAGGTATATCTGACAACAAAGCAAGTTTTGTAAATGTGAAGCTCGTATAGGATGCATGATGCATGTAACATTGTCATAAACTTGAACCTTGTGATATACAACATATGGATTGTTGGTAACTCTTTATTTTGATGGTCCATTTGAGTATTAGTATACTGTCTGCTTAATATCGGTTAATACTGCTCCTTCAACAGACATTTAACTGACTATAAGAAACTTTGCAAGTGCATGTCAACTTACACAAACCGTAACCCCAACCTAACAGTCTACTTATAATCTAATGAGAATTAGTTGGCATGTAGATGCAATGTAACCTAAATTCAACAAACGGACCATCAAAATAAAGCGTGACCGGAATGTTTTTAAGATAACAATCTTCAAATTTGTTTTTAATACACTGAAAAAAAAATGCAGGGTTCCACACAATTCTTTCATATTCTCTCAAAACAAATTGTTTAAATTAACTTTTACATTTTTTACAAATTTAAATGAACTGAGCATAAAACAATTAAGTTGTCTTAAAACTTAAAAAAAAATTTAAGTAAGTAGTTCGAACATGCAGTAAAAGTCATTTTTTGCTCCCGCTTCAAATGTTATTATTCGATTGAATGGGCATTATCAGTGGTTATCAGCTGATAGATATGGGCCAGTAGGTGCCTTCTGCGCCTACTGGTAGTCTTAGAAGGCTGTTATCATCCATCCACATGGTTAATCAGCTATACACTGTTAAAATTCCAGGTTTCCACACAATTCATTTATGTTGTCCCAACACAAGTCGATTAAGTTAACTTAACACTTTTAACAAATTTATGTTGATTGAAAATCAAAAAATTAATTTGTCCCAATGAAATCTCAAGAGTTGTGTTGTTTCAGCTCATTTTAAATAAGTAGTTTGAATGGCAAAAAAATAAAAAATAAAATTTTTTTTGGAGTGTACTAATAGAGAAGACTCCAGATCCAGATCTGTTCTGACATTACTGTGACGGTTGGGTTTAGAGTACGGTTAGACGTTAGTAAAATACAATTAATGAGAAATTTAATAATATAAATAATTAGATAATATAGATAATTCTCGTTAACTTCCAGCTGCAGCCGTATGTGATCTATAGTTGACTAACCATGTGGATGAATGATCCATCTGAGCCTTCTAGTAGGTGCAGAAGGCTCCTACTGGCTATTATCTATCAGCTGCTAACCACTGATAACGTACATTCGATTGAGTGATAACATTTGAATCAGCAGTTTTTTCAGTGTATGCATAGTTGAAGTCAGAATTATTAGCCCCCCTGTTTATTTTTTCCCCAATTTCTGTTTAACGGAGTAAAGATATTTTTTAACACATTTCTAAACATAATTGTTTTAACAACTAATTTCTAATAACTGCCGGCAGCTAGCTCTCTGCAACTCTCACATGGTCACCAACTGAAGCTAAGCAGGACTGCGCCCGGTCAGTACCTAGATGGGAGACCACATGGGAAAACTAGGTTGCTGCCGGAAGTGGTGTTAGTGAGGCCAGCAGGGGGCGCCCAACCTGCGGTCTGTGTGGGTTCGGCTCAGCTGCCAAAACCGACCTCCGTAGACTACAGCGAATAGTCCGGACTGCTGAACGAATCACTGGCACAACCCTTCCTACACTTCAAGAACTGTACTCTTCCAGAGTGAGTAAAAGGGCTCGCAAAATCACTCTGGACGCCTCACACCCAGCACACTACCTGTTCGAACTGTTACCGTCTGGTCAGCGCTTCAGAGCACCAAGCACAAAAACAGCCAGACACAGGAAAAGTTTCTTTCCTCAGGCTGTCTACCTTATGAACAGTTAAATATTCCCCTACTGTGCAATAAATATGTGCAATACTTTCTCATACGCACTTGTACACAGCACCTTATATCAATGTACAATGCAATACTTTCTACATTCGCACTTGTACACAGCACCTTATAACCTGTATATTTATAAGAATCTGTACAAACAACTCAACATCCAGGTTTCTTGGCTAACCGAATCTGTTTAATGTTTATAATTTTTTATTTTTATTTTCATATTTATTTTGTGTTGTCACTTGTCACTTTATGTACACTGGAAGCTTCTGTGGCCAAAACAAATTCCTTGTGTGTGTGAAGCACACTTGGCAATAAAACTGATTCTGATTCTGAGTGCCCAGAAAAGCGCTTTATAAATGTAAGGAATTATTATTATTATTATTATTAGAACTGATTTTTTAAAATCTTTGCCACGATGACAGTAAATAATATGTGACAAGATATTTTTTCAAGACACATCTATTCAGCTTAAAGTGAAATTTAAAGGCTTGACTAGGTTAATTAGGGTAACTTGGCAGGTTAGGGTAATTAGGTAAGTTATTGTATAATGATGGTTTGTTCTGTAGACTATCGCAAATATATATAGCTTAAAGGGGCTAATAATTTTGACCTTAAAAATGGTTTAAAAAATTTTTAAAACTTTTTATTCTAGCCGAAATAAAACAAATAAGACTTTCTATTATCAGACATACTGTGAAAATTTCCTTGCTCTGTTAAAAATCATTTGGGAAATATTTAAAAAAGGAAAAGAAATCAAAGGGGGACTAATAATTCTTTAGACTTTAGCTGTATATAAAAAAATAAAAAGTTAATAATGTTGCATATAACATAAATTAGGTCAGAATATTAAAATAAAACTGTTAATTCATTCTTTAATGTGTGATATGGTACATTATGTACAAAATATGTAAATACGTAACATTTCCAAGACATTTTCCAATAATCTGTATTTGTGACAATTTACAATATTAGTTAATGTTAGTTAATGTCTTTAATAACATGAACATACAGTGAACAATATATTCATTACAGTATTTCTTCAACTTTGAAAATAAAATTCATTTTTAGTTCATTAACTTATGTTAATACGCATATAAAGATGTTACTTAGTAAACGCTGCATTAGTAAATGCTGTACTAAGCTGTATAAGTATTGTTCATGATTAGGCATTAGTATTAGTCATGAATATAGTTCATTCATTTATTAATTTTCCTTCAGCTTAGTCCCTTTATTCACCACAGCGGAATGAACCGCCAAATTATCTAGCATGTTTTACACAGTGGATGCCCTTCCAGCTGAAACCCAGTACTGGGAAACATCCATACACACTCATTCACATACATACACTATGACTTATTTAGTTTGTTCAATTGACCTATAGTGCATGTGTTTGGACTCTGGGTGAAACCAGAGCACCCGGAAGAAACCCACACGAACATGGGGAGAACATGCAAACTCCACACAGAAATTCCAACTGGGACTCAAACCAGCGACCTTCTTGCTGTGAGATGACAGTGCTAACCACTGAGCAATCGTGTCAACGAGTATTGTTCATGATTAGTCATGTTAGTAAATACATTAACGGAGAAGTGTTTGGTTGTTGCTGATGGATGCTTGGCAACAGAGACAGCCAATCAGAAATTAAGCAGTGAGAAATACATCATGTCACGAAACTAAATAGGTGTTTTGTAAACATCAGGAGTAACATTAGGTATTTCAAAAGTAAGAAATTTCTAAAGACAGCTGTCTGCTGTACATCCATAACAATGACAGCAACAATATGCAAATAAGAATGTTAACCCAGGGTTTAGGAATGTACAGTCTGAATCGTCTGTCAGTTGGAACATCGGCTAATTCTGAAAACGTAGCCCTGTATACATTTCTGGAGATTGCGAATTATGTAGCCAGAAGTATGTGTGGCTGCATTTCATCTTTAAAATGGACGCTCCGGGGCGCTAGGACACTTTTTCTTTTTCGCGTTTACCAGCTGACCGCTTATCTCCATTTGGACGGTTTTTCTGATGTTACCAGTTTGTCCAGTAGCTTGACATATACGTTGTCGAACTTGAAACGCAGAGCGGAGTTGACCACAACAATGGAGTTCAATGGAGTTGACCACAACAATAGAGTCCAGTGAAGAATATTATCACTCGATTGAACAGGCTTTATTAGTGGTTATTAGCTAAAAGATTTGTGCCAGTAGGGGCCTTTTGCGCCTACTGGTAAGCTTAGAAGACTGTTATCATCCATCCACATGATTAATCAGCTATAGATCACATACGGCTGCGGCCTGAAGTTAACAAGAATTATTTACATTATTTATAAAATTTTCCATTAATTGTATTTTATTAACATCTACCCCAAACCCAACTGTCACAGTAATGTCAAAACAAATCTGGATCTGGAGTCTTCTCTATTAGTATAGCTGATTAACCACAAGAATTATTTATATTATTTATTAAATTTCCCATTAATTGTATTTTATTAACGTCTACCCCTACCCCAACTTTAAACCCAACCATCACAGTAATGTAAAAACACATCTGGATCTGGAGTCTTCTCTATTAGTATAGCTGATTAACCATGTGGAACGCCCATTCAATAGAGTGATAACATTCGAAGCAGGTGTACCAAAATATAACTACAAATAATCCAGGATTCCATTTATTTGGGTTTTAGGATGACCCAGGATTAAACATTTCAAGTGTGAAAAGCCCTAAGAAAGTAAATACAGAATTGATTCAGAATACTAAAAATTTTGTTGAAATTTAGGTTAATTTAAAATGTGTTTTAAGCTTTATGTGAATTTCTTTAAAAATTATGGATATAATTATTGTTATTTTAAAAGAAGGAATAAAAGATAGAACCCCTAAACTATCAGTATATACAGTTGAAGTCTAAATTATTAGCCCTCCTGTATATGTATTTTTTTCCAAGACATTTCTGAACTTAATAGTTTTAATAACTAATTTCTAATAACTTTTTGTCTTTGCCACGATGGCAGTGCATAATATTTTACTATATTTTTTCAAGATAGTATTCCATTTAAAATGCAATTTAAAGGCTTAACTAGATTAATTATGTTAGGGTAATTAGGCAAATCATTGTATAACGATGATTTGTTCTGTAGACAATCGAAAAAATATAAGGGGGCAAATAACATTGACCTTAAAATGGTTCAAAAAAATCAAAAACTGCTTTTATTCTAGCCAAAATAAAACAAATAAGACTTTCTCCAGAAGAAAAAATAAAATCAGAAATACTGTGAAAAATTCCTAGCTCTGTTAAACATCGTTTGGGAAATATTTGAATAAGAAAACAAATTCACAGGAGGGTGAATAATTTTGACTTCAACTATCAGGGGATATCACTCTGATTAATAGTAAATGAGTATTGGCTGAGAAACTAATAAACCAGCCAATTCAAATGTTATTACTCGATTGAATGGGGCATTATCAGTGGTTATCTGCTGATAGATATGGGCCAGCAGGGGCCTTCTGCACCTACTAGTAGGCTCAGAAGGCTGTTCATCATCCATCCACATGGTTAATCAGCTATAGATCAAATATGTTAATGAGAATTATTTATATTTTTCATTAAATGTCCAATTGTATTTTATTAACTTCTACCCCTACCCCAACCCTAAACCCAACCATCACAGTAATGGAAAAACAGATCTGGAGTCTTCCCTATTAGTATAGCTGATTAACCATAATAATTATTTATATTATTTATTCAATTTCCCATTGATTGTATTTTATTAACGTCTACCCCTACCCCAAGTATAGCTGATTAACCAGGTGGATTGATATGCTAGTAGGCTGAGAAGGCCCCTACTGGCCTACTGTATATCTATCAACTGATAACCACTGATAACGTCCATTTAATCGAGTGATAACATTTGATGTGGTAAATAAACACACACAATAACAAAAACTGTTAATAGATTTCTTAAAATAATGTGTATAAAAATGTTCCGATTATAATTTTAATAATACAGCATTTTATAGACTGAAAGTCTATTATAACATGGCTCAAGATTGATTATATTTCCTGTTTTCCCTAAAGCACAAGAAAAGAAAAAACATACCCCATGTGCTCACTCTTACTCTCACACAATTTTTTTCTTTCTTTTTTTTTTTTTTGATTGCAGATATTTACAGGCCATACATCACTACGGCTTCACAGCTAGTACCAAGTAAGGTCTCGATTGCGCTCTGACAAAATGCATCATCAAGACTGAAGCACACAGCAAATGCTCTTTATATGATGACAAAAGCCCTTAGAAATCAATCGCCCAATCCTTCAAGACTATACAAATTCAAATATCTAACTGTGTTTATCAGTTAAAGTATAATCTATATGTAACCACCCCCTTGCCTTATACTGAAGACTTAAAGCCATCTTGAATCATAGTGTATATGGATTACACAGTGGTGCAGTTGGTGGACGGTGCTGCTTCCGTCTTGCTCTTCATTTCTCTGGCTTCATTTGTAGGGCACTCAGAAGCCACCTGACAGCGAAACACCTGCTTATAGGCCTGCCTGAAGTTCTCTGACAGGAAGGCATAAATAACTGGATTAACAGAGGAGTTGCTGTAGGCCAGACAATGAGCCGCCACGCGGAGCACGAAGGATGCCTGGTTCAGAGGGAAGGAGCCAAACTCAACCCACAGGTGCACCACGTGATGAGGCAGCCAGGAAAGGCAGAACACCACCACCACCACTAGAACGGTCTGAGCTGTCTGAAAGAAGAGATGGAGGAACAGGTGTTCGTTGATTTCTATTGTCGATTAACAATAATAGTCAACAATTAACATATAAAATATATATATATACAGTGGGGAAAATAAATATTAAATGTAATTTTTTTTTTCCTGGGAATAATATTTCTAAAGGAATTGAACCAAATTTAAGTAAAAAACTCAAACAATACAAATATAAAAATTCAACATTCTTCAACAGAGTGTAATAATCTTGATGGTTCTGTGGGTCTCATCTATCAGATCTGATCTTTAATTTGTATTCTATAATAGATTCAAGTCAGGTGATTGGCTAGACCATTCTACAGCTTGATTTTCTTTATCTGAAAGCATTTGAGAGTTTCCTTGGCTGTGTTTTGGATCATTGTCTTGCTGAAATGTTCACCCTGGTTTCATCTTCATCATCCTGCTAATGTACATGTTGGACTGAAGCAGCTAATATTAATTTACATCGAGGAAGGGCAGAGGGTTACT
This sequence comes from Danio aesculapii, assembly GCF_903798145.1. Lineage (NCBI taxonomy): Eukaryota > Metazoa > Chordata > Actinopteri > Cypriniformes > Danionidae > Danio > Danio aesculapii. The sequence goes on along the minus strand of NC_079453.1, from coordinate 21,418,365 downwards.
GAATAGCTAATGAGAGATCTCAGCTGCTGTCTGGGCTTTCACTGCCTTTCTACATCCCCCTTTCTTCATGTGTTCAATACTTTTTCCCTGCACCATTTAATTTTATTTCACATAACATAATTTCTAAACTAATATTTTCCCTGCTGTATATATATATATATATATACTCTGAAACAAATACATTTATCTTTTCTCACCTTCTTTTTTGATGCCTCTGACTTTTTGGAGACGTTTCTTAACTTTTTATGCAAATGATTCAGGACCTGAGAACACATTGGCACATAATGGTTTAAAATGAAAGGTGACAATGGTTTCTTGATATTCAAATTATTTTGTGATGCAGAACAATAAACAATACAGATATAAGGCATAACTTTTTTCAGTATAAAGCACTATAACGAGCTTCTTTGTGTAAAAAAAAAAAATGAAATGAGTGACATTAGAAGTCACAAACACTCAGCTTAAAATGGACACACCCACTCTTATGTTAAAAATAAGGTAGATACAGCTAGCCTACAATTATTTTTTTTATTTGCCACACAATTTTGTATAATATTTTATATTATATTTAAATATGGGCGATGCAGTGGTGCGGTAGGTAGTGTTGTCGCCTCACAGCAAGAAGGTTGCTGGTTCGAGCCTCGGCTGGGTCAGTTGGCGTTTCTGTGTGGAGTTTGCATGTTCTCCATGCATTCGCATGGGTTTCCTCTGGGAGCTCCGGTTTCCCCCACAGTCCAAAGACATGGGGTACAGATGAATTGGGTAAGCTAAATGTCTGTAGTGTATGAGTGTGAATGAGTGTGTATGGATGTTTCCCAGAGATGAGTTGAAGTTGGAAGGGCATTCGCTGCGTATAACATGTGCTGGATAAGTTGGTGGTTCATTCCGCTGTGGCGACCCCAGATTAATAAAGGGACTAAGCCGAGAAGAAAATGAATGAATGAATGAATATTTAAATATATTTAAAACATATTCATATAAATTAATAATAATAATAGCCAACATGCAGGATGGCATTTTGTTGCCATGCTACAAAGGCATTAAATAAACAGGACCTCTTGGAAGACATTTTCGTTCATTCATTCATTCATTCATTCCTTTTATTTTCAGCTCAGTCCATTGATTCGTCAGGAGTCGCCACAGCAGAATGAACCGCCAACTTATCCAGCATATGTTTTACACAGCGAATTCCCTTCCAGCTGCAATCCAGTACTGTAAGACACTATTAATATTATTATCATCATCATTATTATTATTATTATTATTATTATTATTATTATTATTATATTTAAACATATTTAATACATATTCATATAAATTAATAATAATATTAACCAACATGCAGGATGGCATTTTGTTGCCATGTTACAGAGGCATTAATAAACAGGATCTCGTTGAAGACATTTTGTTCAGATCAATTATAACAGAGGATTAAAAATGGACATAAAACGTAACTTAAAGATTCTTAAAACTTTTTATCAAAGAAAATCCTATATAATATATTTTAATGTGAATATTTAAACAAACACAAAGATTATTTCTAGCTCGGTAGAAAAAAAGCAACAAAAATTCCTCCTTTCCGATTACTTGGGCATCCTAATTTTCTATTTGCCAGTTTAACAGATTATAAACTATCCACATTTTATTTTGCATGAATACGGATCATAGCCTGAGCTCTTCAAATTATCAAGCTACAATTAAAGGCAGTCCACCAACCTTGGCATAACAGAAAGAAATCAGAATCAGCGGCAGCACATATCCAAAAACAAAAGTGCAGACCACATAGATTTTTCTCCTGTCGTGATCTGGCCACACTTCCCAGCAAAACGTGCTGTTGTCCTCACTTTCCACGATACCCTGATAGTAGGCGACCGGAGTGGCCATGGCGAAAGAGAGCACCCATATGACCAGCACCCCGATCAGCGCATGCCTCGCAACTCGAATGGATGAAGACTTTCTGCAATGCACAATGGCGATGTACCTGTCCACCGACATGGCTGATAAGGTGAAGATGCTCACCAGCATAGACACGGTGAAAAAGTAGTGGATGAACTTGCAAATAAAGGCGCCCAGGATCCATGTGGGCAGCATGTACACTGTTGATTGAAAAGGGATGCAGAAGAGCAGGTAGGACAGATCTGCCACGCTGAGGTTGAGAATGAAGATGTTGGTGGTGCTTCGTTGCTGTCCGGGTTTGCGTTGAGCCAGAACCGTGATCACCAGAGAGTTTCCCAGGACGCCAAGAGTAAATATGAGTCCGAAAATCAGAAGCGTGACGAAGTTGTCGGTGCCGATGCCAAATAGGTTTTTTTCAGGTGCTTCTAAGTCTATGTTGCTTCTAGGTCTGTCCAAATCACTGCTGTTTTGTGTGCTCATCTTCAGCGTGAGCTTATTTTGATGATTCGTAGTGAAAAAGAAATCTTCCGTTGTTAGTTTCCCTGGTTTATTGATTTTCCAGAGGAGGTTGAAAATCCTTTAAAGTTTACTGGAGTCCAGCATGAGCAGCGACGGGGTTTGCGTAAAATGTGCTCATTCACGCGCATCCCCAAATAAATTTTTTTTCATACTTTTATTCATGTTAAAATTTATGATGATATCAATAATTCTTTTGTTTTCTCGTACTGATGGCGCTCAGAGATTCATGTTTTCATCAGCAGGTGCTCTTCGTGCGTTTTGAGCGCGCCCTAGGTGGAGAAGAACTGTTCTGCCTCTGCTATAAAATATTGCCTGTGTGCACGTCACCGAGACACCAATTTCCCAGCCTTACTCACCATCCTCTTACATGGACTTGGGAAAAGCAAAGGATCTTTTATTCAATGGTCTCTCTCCTACTTTAAAACCCTTTTGAGTATTATGCATTTACAGGTCAGAAGGGGTCAAGTTTAGTTATTTAGTTTACATATCAAGTCAACAGCATCTTTAGAAATGTGTTTTCTGAGGAAAAGGGTGACATGCTCGATATTATATAATAATAATTATAATAATATAATAATAATAATAATAATAATATATATATATATATATATATATATATATATATATATATATATATATATATATATATATATATATATTATTATTATTATTATTAAGAAAAAAAAACGTTCATGCAAATGTTTTTTTATTTTAAAAAAATCATTTGTGGTAGTGTTATCGGTTTTAAAGCTAGACATGGAGTCAATCTAGGGCCACATAGACTTGAAAAAATAAAATAGCTTTGCAAACAAAAAAAAATTATTGAGCAAAAAATAAATTGATGCAAATCTCCAAAAGTCACAAAGCGAAAATAATTTTTTGTTAAATAATGTTGAATTGGATTAGCTTTTTAGTCAACAGTGAGTTTGCGATGCTGTTTTCACTTTGCACTACAGGTTTCTGCGCATTTTGTGACCTGATTTGACAAGGGTCCATAAATGCTCAAGTTCCCTTGACTCCGCCCCCTTGTCAAATCAGGGCCACAAAATGAAATGCGCAAAAAGGTGAAGTTCAAAGTGAAAACAGTATCGCAAACTCACTGTTAACTAAACTGTTAATCAAACTGGGCATTGCAATTAACTGAACGGGTTTTGTAAAGGCAATGCTATAAAAAATGTTTAGCAAATATTTATAGTTTTCTTTTTTAATTGCAAACATTTTAGTCTTTTTGCACTTCTTGATTTTAATTTTCAGGGGTTTTTTTTGTTAGCAAAATGTATTTTTATTTTCAAAAAAATTATTTTCGCTTTGCGATTTTTGGTGATTTGCATTTGTTTATTTATTTATTTGCTTAGTGCTTTATTTTTTGATTGTAAAGCTTTATTTTGCAAGTATAAGTGGCCCTAGATTAACTCCATACTATGGGCGGCATGCGGGCCGAACCTGGCCCACCAAGGCAATTTGTTCCAGCCCTCCAAATAGCATGACAAAGACATCAAAAATAAATTTAGTTAAGTCGAAAAACATCCGCTATAGTTATGAAGTGACGTGCGTCTGTTCAATACAGCACAAGCTGCAGTTGAAGGCTGCGCAGAGCGTGAGTCACCTGACATTAAGCGAGTGGCGCGAGCAGCCAAAAACATTTGGATATGTTTGTTGAAAAGGCCTTTTGCAAAATGCACTGATATCATTAATGCAAATCGTACTAAATTGTACAAATTAGATCATACAAATTCATACGAATTAGGCTCTAAATCAAAAAGTTAAGAGTTGCCGTGAGATTGTGTTGGTATGCGACGATTAGCTGATTTCACTATTAACGGTGCTTTAATTCATTTTGGTTAATTCATTATGGTTAATAAATACTAATTAATTAATATTTCTGTTGCACGGAACAAAACTGCTGCATTTAAACAAAGTTATGCCAATACACATGCACATTGGATTAACTATAGCAGTAGGCCATTCACATATTGCGTCTTTTCCGCACACAAGTTCATTAGTATACGGAGCTGTGCGTGCACGGCTTGCAAGCGGACCGATGCACTTGCATCCTCTAGGCGCACACAGTAGAAAGGATCTCATGCTGTAGTGGTGAGAGTTATGCGTGGCTTTTATTGCAATGCAAACAAAAGATACGTTAGACGAATTATTACAAATTATTAAAATGTTTATGTATGTATGAACGCAGATAATAATAACAGTTCATTTAAATTCTTAGCTAATTTAAAGCTTAAATTAACATTAGACAGACTATTTTTATTAATTCTTATTTTTATTTATTTATTCATTGTTCTGTCATTTATTTACATTGTAAAATTATCACTCATGTTTAAATCAAAAACTTTTTCATAAATTTTTAAGTCCAAAAAGAGAAATGGACTATTGTTTGTTTTTTATTAATATTTTGTGCTGTATTTAGTTACTGAGCAGCAATAAACAACACTTTAAAATATAAGCAGTTTTCTTGTGATTTTCTAAACTAGTATTCCTAATAGTCCACCCCTGCACCTGATTCAAAGCATTGGTTCATTATTAACAATAAGTATGAATTCATTACATTTATATAATGCTTTTTTTGCGCACTCAAAGCACTTTAACGATTTGGGATGATTTGACTCATCCTACACCACCAGAGTCCATCATCCACCTAGATGTCACGATGGCAGCCATTTTCCGCCAGACCGCATACCATCAGCTTATTGGTGGAGAGGATGTGAGTGAATTCTTCACAGAGTGATAAAGCCAATTAAAATATGAGGATAATTAGGAGGCTGTGATGGACAGAAGCCAGCAGATAAATTTGGCTAAGATTCCATGGTGACACCCCTACTCTTTTCGAAAGACATCCTGGGATTTTGATGACCTCAGAAAGTCAAGACTAATAATTATTAATAATTATTATTATTCCTTATATTTAAATAGCACTTTTCTGGACACTCAAAGCACTTTACACATTGGGGGAATCTCCTCATCCACTACTAGTGTGCAGCATCCACCTGGATGACGCGATGACAGCCATATTGCACCACACCACACATCACACACAGGGATGATTAGAAGGCCAGGATGGACAGAGGCCAGTGGGCACAATTGGCCAGGATGCTGGGGTTAAACCTCTACTTGTTTTCGAAGGACTTCCTTGAATTTTTAACGACCATAGAGAGTCAGGACCTCGGTTTATAATGTCTCATCCGAAAGACTGCACTCACTAAGCATTATAGAGTCCCCTTCACTATACTGGGGCATTAGGACCCACACAAACCGCCCCCTGCTTGTCTTACTAACACCACTTCTGGCAGCAACCTAGCTTTCTCATGTGGTCTCCTATTCAGATACTGACCAGTTGCAGTCCTGCTTAGCTTCAGTGGGCGACCATGTGAGAGTTACAGAGAGCTAGCTGCTGGCTAAACTTTAAATTCTTGACTGGTGTATTTAGACCCACACAGACTGCAGGTTGAGCAACCCCTGCTGTCCTCACAAAACACCTCTTCCGGAAGCAACCTAGTTTTCCACAGACCTGTTTATCTTCAGCGGGTGACAATGTGAAAGCTGCAGAGAGCTATACCTGCCGGCTATGTAGTGGAGAGTTCCATTATTGACCTTGTGTGTCAGATAACAGAGATATACTAAATGTGCAGAGAGGTGGGTTTCCAGTACCAAGATATAAAAACAGCTGGACTAGTCTCTCACAATGCTCTACTATGATCATGATCCACTCTTTTTACAGTCTATCCAACAGTTATGTCAAGGAAATAGGCTAATAGGATAATTCTTTGCCATAACTTTGTCACATGATTTTTAATCAGGTTTACACTACAGTATATCTGGACTCTGTGTTGGCCATTTAATTATTCATTGTTTTCATCTTCAAAGAACTGCCTTACACATTTTGCTTTGTGGCACTATGGAAATTGCTGACTGATTGGGTGATGAACATGGGGATGATGCTCCATGCTGCAAAGTATATACAGTTAGGTCCATAAATATTTGGACATCGACATACTGTAACATTCTAACATTTATGGCTCTTTACACAGTAACACAGTGGATTTGAAATGAAATGAACATGATCTGCTTTAACTGCAGACTGTCAGCTTTAATTTGAGGGTATTTACTTTCAAATCAGGTGAAGGTTTGCATATGTGCCTCCCATTTTTTAAGGGTCCAAAAGTAATTGGACAGAATATTAATCATAAACAAAACTTTTACTTTTTAATACTTGGTTGCAAATCCTTTGTAGTCCATTACAGCCTGAAGTCTGGAACTCATAGACATTACCAGATTTCAGGGTTTTGTCCCTGGTGATGCTCTGTCAGGCCTCTACTGCAACTATCTTTAGTTTCTGCTTGTTCTTAGGGCAATTTCCCTTCAGTTTTGTCTTCAGCAAGTAAATGCAAGCTCAATCGGATTCAGATCAGGTGATTGACTTGACCATTGCATAACATTCCACTTATTTCCCTTCAAAAACTCTTTGGTTGCTTTTGCAGTATGCTTTGGGTCATTCTTCATCTGCACTGTGAAGCGCCGTCCAAAAAGTTTTGAAACATTTGGCTGAATATGAGCAGAAAATATTGCCTGAAACACTTCAGAATTCATTCTGCTGCTTTTATCAGCAGTCACATAATCAATAAATGCAAGAGAACCAGTTCCATTGACAGCCATAAATGCCTACTCCATGTCAATACTACCACCCTACTTCACTGCTTAGAATCATGAGCAGTTCCTTTCCTTCCACATACTCTTCTCTTCTCATCACTCTGGTACAAGTTGATCTTGATCTTATCTATCCATAGGATGTTGTTCCAGAACTGTTAAGGCTTTTTTTGGAACTCTAATCTGGCCTTCCTGTTTTTGAGCTCACCAATAGTTTACATCTTGTGATGAACACTCTGTATTCACTCTGGTGAAGACTTTCTCTTTGTCAGATTGTTGAGTCTGACACACATACACCTACCTCCTGGAGAGTGTTCTTGATCTGGCCAACTGTTGTGAAGGGTTTTTTCTTCACCAGGGAAATAATTCTTTGGTAGTCCACCACAGTTGTTTTCCGTGGTCTTCCAGTTTTATTTTTTTTGGTGTGTCTGAGCTCACTGGTGCGTTCTTTCTTTTTAAAAATGTTCCAAACAATTGTTTTTGCCACGCCTAATGTTTTTGCTATCTCTCTGATGGGTTTGTTATTTTTTCAGCCTAATGATGGCTTGCTTGACTGATAGTGACAGCTCTTTGGATCTCAACTTCAAATGCAAAAACACACTTGAAATGAACTCTGGATCTTTTATTTGCTCATAATAATTGAGATAATGAAGGAATAACCCACATCTGGCCATGGAACAGCTTAGAAGCCAATTGTCCTATTACTTTTGGACCCTTAACAAGTGGGAAGCACATATGCAAACTGTTGTAATTCCTACACCGTTCACCTGATTTGGATGTAAACACCCTCAAATTAAAGCTGACAGTCAGCAGTTAAAGCACATAAAATTTTAAATTGTGTCAATGTCCAAATATTTATTGACCTAACTGTATATCACTGCAGTCCGGAGACCTCAAATTGGGATGGGGCTCACGGGGTTACAGCTCTGCATATGCACATCAATACAGTCTCATTTTTGTGATGTTGTACAATAATAATTGCATAATATAATTTTTAATTATTATAATTATTTTATTACAATATAAGGGGTTTAGAATTGGGGTAGGTACAGATGCTAATAAAACACAATAGAATTCTGTGAGGGGTAAGTGTAGGATTGGGGTTGGTGTGACTTTAATAAAACACAATAGGTTGGACACTACATCAAACAAGACTTTAAATTTATTAATCAATCAAACAAAAGCTTCAGAAGGTTTGTACTCACCATTTTGGAGCTGTCTATACCTAACTCCATACTCCTGATGAAGCTTCCTATAAGCATTCGCATATAATGCAGTTGTACCTGTTGCTGCATAAGAGTCCAAACTCCGGCTGCAAAAAACATCCACTAAACCACTTCACCTCCATTTTACTGATGTTTTTACATACTTGGGGTTGAGATTCTTGCATTTCAGAGCTGAACTGGATTGTACTTCCAGCTCCAGTGTTGAATCGATTACCATTCGAGATTCCCTGCATTTGTGTGTTGTGGACTTGAATGACTTATTGACATTGTAAAGAGGCAATATTCTAGAAATAATTGATTTGGAACAATCATCTTCTGTTGCTGTGGCAGAAAGGATCATCCCTTTGGACTTCATCTGGTCAGCCTGCTGACGGAAGGATTAAGTCACTTTAGAAAGGCTCACCATTTTTGCACAGTCAATGAAAACTGGCAAGCTAGGCTGTCAGTTGAGGGTTTAGTTGCCAGATTTACACCAACCAATAAGAGGGATGTGTTCCCTATTACTGATCAGTGCTCTTTTTTTAGACCATGCTTCGGTATATATCGGAATTATGAAATATACTCAAAATGTTTATTATTCCTATGTGCGTGTCTATAGATTTTTAAGCTAAATTATTAACCTTCCTGTGAAATTTGTATACTTTTTAAATATATTTCCCAAGTGCTGTTTAACTGAGATATTTTTCAATATATTTTTAAAACATAATATCTTAAATAACTAATTTTGTGTTATAAATTTATCTATATAAAAGTATTTTAACATACTATTTTATTTACTAGTTACTAGGCTACTTTAAATAGGCAAGTCATTTAATAATAGTGGATTATTCTGTAGCCATTCTAAAAATAAATGCCTAAAAGGGGCTAATAATATTGACCTTAAAAATAAATAATAAAAGATCTTGCTGCTCTTATTCTAACCAAACTGAAAGAAAAAATATTCTGCAGGAAGAAAGACTATCCTGTTCAACTAATAAAAAACACATTAAAAGAGCAGTAAATATCTTTGACAATATCACATCACATTTTAAATCTGCTGTTAAGTGGTTTGAATTGTCAGTTTTGTTTTTCAAGGCTGAATGCTGCAAATAAAAGTAAACATATTTCATCCTTTGATGCACAAGCTATGAAAACCACTTAATGCACAACATGGGTCTAAAATGACCCGTATTCATTTCCTATATATTTTCATGCTTGGCTGAGAGTTTTTTGTTTTGTTTTTTTTTTTCTTTTGAAATTATTATTTTCAGCTTTAAATATTCCCTCATTTATAAATTCCATTATCCATGGATATTTTAAATATGTTTTTTACAGTGACTACTATTTAATACTTTTTATTTATATTTTGTGGTACTTCATCAAGTTTACACACAACTGTATATGCAGTTGAAGTCAGAATTATTAGCCCCCCTGAAAACATAATAGTTTTAAGAACTTATTTCTAATAACTGAATTATTTTATCTTTGCCATGATGACAGTAAATAATATTTTACTAGATATTTTTCAAGACACTTCTATACAGCTTAAAGTGACATTTAAAGGCTTAACTAGGTTAATTAGGTTAACTAGGCAGGTTAGGCTATTTAGGCAAGTTATTGTATAACTGTGGTTTGTTCTGTAGACTATCGAAAAAATATAGCTTAAAGGGGCCAATAATTTTGACTTTAAAATTATTGACTTTTTTTTCTTTATTTTTTTCTTTATTTTTTTCTTTATTTTTTCTTTATTTATTCTTTTATTTTTTTCTTTATTTCTTTTTTTTCTTTATTTTTTAATCTTTATTTCTTTATTATATATATATATAGATAGATAGATAGATAGATAGATAGATAGATAGATAGATAGATAGATAGATAGATAGATAGATAGATAGATAAATAGATAGATAGATAGATAGATAGATAGATAGATAGATAGATAGATAGATAGATAGATAGATAGATAGATAGATAGATAGATAGATAGATATCATTTGAGAAATATTTAAAAGAGAAAAAAAAGGTGGCTAATAGTTCTGATATATATGTATGTGTGTATATATAGTTGAAATCAGAACTAATAGCCCCCTTAGATTTAATTTTTCTCTTTTAAATATTTCCCCAATGATATGTAACAGAGTAAGGAACATTTCACAGTGTGGCTGATAATATTTTTTTTTCTTCTGGAAAACATCTTATTTGTTTATTTCAGCTAGAATAAAAGCAGTTTTTAATTTTTTAAAAGCAATTTTAAGGTCAAAATTATTAGCCCCTTTAAGCTATGTTTTTCCCCCCGAAAGTCTCTACAGAACAAACCATCATTATGAAATGACTTTTCTAATTACCCTAACCTGCCTAGTTAACCTAATTAACCTAGTTAAGTCTTTAAATTGACCTTTAAGCTGACAACTAGTGTCTTGAAAATATCTAGTAAAATATTATTTACTGTCATCATGGCAAATATAAAACAAATCAGTTATTAGAAATGAGTTATTAAAACTATTATGTTTAGAAATGTGTTGAAAAAATCTTCTCTCCATTGAAGAGAAAATTGGGGAAAAAAATAAACAAGGGGGCTAATAATTATGTCTTTGACATTATATACTGTATGTAGTCAAGCTCGAAATTATTCATTCTTTTTCTTCATAGGTTTTAGGAGAAGTCTGTGTCATTTGCAATCAAAAAAGCTGGTTGCTGGCTTTAAATCAGAATTTGCCATGGGCATGAATAATTTCAGGCTTGACTGTAAGTATATATGTATAAAATTTTAAATAAGCCATACTGAAAAAATGAAATCATCCATATTATGTTGCGCAGGAGATGAGTGACAGATATGTAAAGCACAAGTAAAATTCAAAAGTTAAAATGATCCATCTTGCAAAAATATGCAAAGTTAATTTGACCTATATATGTTTAAAATTGATGTATAAATCCAACATTGTGTTTGTTCATATTATGGGGAAAATCATAATTATTCATGGAAGCCCAAAAATCAAGTTTTTAATGAATACCAGGAATAATACTGTACATGACAAAATGCATTTCCTTCAAAGATTCAGAAAAAAATATTGAGCCATGTCTAAATTGGATTGAGTTCTTGTGACTGTAGAGGCCTTTTGAGTACAGTGAACTCATTGTCATGTTCAAGAAACCAGTCTGAGATTATTTGCGCTTTATGACATGGCGCAATATCCTGCTGGAAGTAGCCATCAGAAGATGAGTACACTGTAGTCATAAAGGGATGGACATGGTCAGCAACAATACTCTGGTAGGCTGTGGCTTTGACATGATGCTCAGTTGGTACTAATGGGCCTGAACCGTTGATACAAGGGAGGATGGATCAATGTTTTTATGTTGTTGGTGTCAAATTCTGACCCTACCATCCAAATGTTGCAGCAAAAATTGAGACTCATCAGACCAGGCAATGTTTTTCAATCTTCTATTTTCCAATTCTGGTGAGCCTGTGTGAATTGTTGCCTCAGTTTCCTGTTCTTAGCTGACAAGAGTGGAACTCTGTGTGGTCTCCTGCTGCTGTAACCCATCCGCCTCAAGATTAGACAAGTTGTGCATTCAGAGTTGTGCATTTAATGCTCTTCTGCATACCTCGGTTGTAACCAGTGGTTTTTTGAGTTACTGTTGCCTTTCTATCAGCTCAAACCAGTCTGGCCATTCTCCTCTGGCATCAACAAGCCATTTGCATTTACAGAACTGCAGCTCACTGGATACTTTCAGACTATTCTTTGTAAACCCTAGAGATGGTTGTACATGAAACTCCCAGTAAATCAGCAGTTTCTGAAATACTTAGACCAGCCTGTCTGGCACCAACAACCATGCCATATTCAAAGTCACTTAAATCACCTTTCTTTCCCATTCTGATGCTCGGTTTGAACTGCAGCAGATCATCTTGATCATGTCTACATACCTAAATGCATTGAGTTGCTGTCATGTGATTGCCTGATTAAAAATTTGCACCAACGAGCAATTGGATAGGTGTACCTAATAAAGTGGCCTGTAATTGTTAATTGTTGCATTAGAAGGATAGAGTCACAAAAAAGATTTTTTCATTCAAAATTCAATATAGAAAAAAAAAAAAACATTTGAGGATTTCCTGGAATACCAAGTTATGGATTCATGGCAAAGAAAAAAAAAAGTCAATTTAGACCCATGTAGTTCATCAAAGGGTTAAAAGCCACTGATGTTTCATTTTGTTCATGCTGTGTCCCCATTGTGGCTACTGATTGTTACAGCTGAATTGTGGCTGTAGATTGTTGTATCAACTGTTATGTTAAAATGAATGTAGAATCATTTCCCGTTCTAAATGTACTAATACCAAATAGCATGTTGAGGACCACTGACATTATGAGATTATACATTAGAACATTGCTCAAAACTGAGAGTACACCCTCTTAAATTCACATGGAGTCAGTTTAGTTTCAAGCTGTTTTGCTTCTCTTGACCTATTACCCAGGCAGCACTACAACACATTCATAATTTAAAAGGCTGATTACGCATATAAATTGGCTCTCATGCTAAATGACCTGTCCTGCGCAACTACCAGTATCCAAAGAGGAAATATAAGTGCGCCGTCCTCAGGAAACCATGCATGGTTAGTCATGGAAGATTGTTGAAGAGATAACCACATCCTCCTCATTGGGTAATGATGGGGCCCAGGATACTATGACAACTGAATTCGTAATGAAATTATTAAAAAACGCAACTTGAGAGCTACCACGTATTGTCTTTTTAATGAAAAAAATAAACCAAAAAACGTTGTTGTGATTAAACAGGAGTGGAGAAGTGGCCCTACATGACCTGAAACAAAAAGCTTTTAGCGCATCGCAGACAACAGGAGGAAACCAGAGCGTATTTTAGACATATGAGGCAAATGAGAGTTAGGCTATCCTTCTGCTAGAAAACTGGTTTCTGACAGTGACAATAAATGGCAATAGTATGTTCCCAAATGTAACAGATGGATGTGTTGGCACATTTAACCGCTCCAGACGCAATAACAAGATTCCAGCATTGCACAGCCTGAACAGTGGTTGTAAAAGATGCCAATCGATTGCAGTATGGTTTGTAAAAATGCATTTAATTTCCCAAAGAAATAGGATCAAATTTCATAGATAAGAATAGATAAAGATACGTTTTTTTTTTTCAGTTGATTTTACTCTGTGGACACTTTTTAAATTTGAATAAGCTCCAGTAAAGACCAGCGATTTTAGTAAAGAAAAATGGAAGAGACCACTTTCAGTCCGATTATCTGTTTCCTGCATAAATATAATAAATCAATAGTTCATAAATGCTATCTTACCACATTACGTCAACTGCATGTATAATTTAAAGTGGACAGAATGCAAGATCTAATGACAAAACCGATACAAAAACTTCTAACTGACAAAAATAACTATGATTTTTGGCCCTCATGTCAATTTTTGTGCTGTATGCATATTAACAGCTTTTATTTTTTATAATCCACTTTTTAATAATATACTCACTGGCCACTTTATTAGGTACACCATGCTAGTCCCGGGTTGGACTTTTGGCTTCAGAATTGCCTTAATCCTTTGTGGCATAGATTCAGCAAGGTACTGGAAACATTCCTCAGAGATTTTGGTCCATATTGACATGATAGCATCACGCAGTTGCTGCAGGGTTGTCGGTTGCACATCCATGATGTGAATCTCCCTTTCTGTTGTAACGAGTCGTTGTTTGAGTAACTGTTGCCTTTGAGTCAGCTCGAACCAGTCCATTCTCCTCTGACCTCTGGCATTAGCAAGGCATTTGCACCCACAGTTCTGCCGCTCACTGGATATTTTCTTTTTTGGACCATTCTCTGTAAACCCTAGAGATGGTTGTGCGTGAAAACCCGAGTAGATCAGCAGTTTCTGAAATATCCAGATCAGGCAATTTGACAGCAACAACCATGCCATGTTCAAAGTCACTTAAATCACATTTCTTCCCCATTCTGATGCTCAGTTTGAACTGCAGCAGATCGTCTTGACCATGGCTGTTTCTCAATACACGTTCTTCAGCAATCTTGCATCCTCTTGTTCTCGTGTAACGTCATCATCAACTGACGAAGTTCAGTTTCCATACTCAATACCGCAAGAGCGGAGGACACGTGAAACTTCTCGGATGTGTTCTTGGTATCGAGGACACACTGATGCAGACTTAAGCGCTCTAGAAGTCCCAGGAGACATCGTGACTGGAGGTAGGAAGCGCAGCATTTTAAATAGATTTATTATTAAACTTCAGAAATATAACTTATTTACCAGTCAGGAGATTCCCTAAATGAGACAGTGAAAGTAAACATTACCATGGAAATCCTAATAGAGAACACATTAAGGGCGTTTATTTGCCGAAATTCATATTAACATCTGTTTTATTTGTACTGTGCAATGTATATTTGTAAGGTCTTCATGCATAGTATGTATTGTGAAAAGGGGTAAAACAATAAATTGTAGTATGTAGTATGCTGCAATGTGTAAATAAATTTCGGTTTAAAATGCATGAAGGTCATATGTGACCATCAGGAAGAACGCAGCTTCTCATTTCACACAGGACGCGTTCTCTGTTCTCGCGGTCTCCCGAGTACGTTCTTCTGAGGACACCTGTCAAGACCTACAGCCTATGGTCAAGACCGGTCTCCTTAAAAACGCAAGTTTGTTCTCTGCGTTTTTGGATTTGACATATCTACATGCCTAAATGCATTGAGTTGCTGCCATGTGATTGGCTGATTAAATATTTGCGTTAAGGAGCAATTGGACAGGTGTACCTAATAAAGTGGCCGGTGAGTAAATGATGGTTCTTTGCCTCTACGTCATGCATTAAGTAAGAAACTATTTAATTATTAGCACAGTTTCACATTGTGGCCACATCATCACCTCGGATGTTCATTATTTTTTAACAATTCTACAGACTGTCATCAATTATTACACTCCAATTAGTTACCACATTTAAAATCATTGTTCAGATGCATTTCAAGATATTTGTCCGGTTTTTGTTCTCAAACCACTCTTCTGTTTATTTCCTGTTTCTTACAGATCTCATTCAAAGCCTTTTGTTTTGTTTTTGTTATGGTTTCATCTTACTACACCCATTGATTTCAGTTATTTTGCAGCCTACACTTGTCAAAAATAAGATCAAGATGCTTTGGGTGACATGTGTAAGAAACCATTCCTACACACAGGAGAATTTGAGGATAAAAATCTGACAAATGTCTTTAAGTATAACATATGAATAGTGTCTTTATGTGTGGTAACTGTAGTATAGCTGTGTATTAAGGAAGAAATAAATGACTCCAGGCTGTTGAATTCTTAGAAAATAATCGATCACCTCAGGTGTGCATGTTTCTAATAATTACATGGCCTGCCAAGCTGCCATCAACAGATAAAAACCTCCGAACCATATGCTGAAGCAAATGGTCAGACTCTAACTGAAGATTACCAAAACAAACAATTTTTTTTCAGTTGATTAACTTGCACATGCACAGGTTAATTGTTCACCCAAAGAATAACAATGTGGGCTAGCAAAATAAACATTGTAAATTCAGATTTCACGCTGAATTTAATGCCCAGCTACTGCTCTTACACACATGGACAGACAAACGCAATGTAATGTACTCTGAAATGCACACTTAAAAATATTTATACTTTAGTTATAATATTTTAACATCATGGAAGATTTGTTTTCCCAATTGAAGTAGTCTAGAGGTTTATTTTAGCTATAGGAGGAGTGAGTGAAATGAAATGAATGTTTGCTTCTGAGATGTTTTGTGGATAAAATATAGGGTAAACTATAATTATACTCAACAAAAAGGGACCAACAGAGATGTATTTGGAGTTGAATTTTGTGGTTTTAACATGTATGAAGACAGAGGCTGGAATTAATATCAACCTCTGCATGAGGTTTTAAAGTTTGTTGGCATTCTTTTACTCAATAAAAATCACAGTAAAAGCTGAGAGATATGACATGGTGCTTAAAACTCATACTTACAACCCAGGCTCATTCTGAAAACGTACTCTTATATACATTTCTGGAGAGTGCCAAATACGTCCCAAGGGGTTACTTTTTTTGCAGTTTTTGTTTTTGGAAATGCACCAGAGGCTGCTGTGTATGATTTTTTAGATCTCAAATTTCTCTTGTGAGTACCATTTATGCCTGCTCTTCACGCATAAATCCACTGACTGACTGACTGATCGACTGACCCACCCTGCTCCTACCCTAAACCCAACCAATAGTGTTTTCAAAAACACAGTTTTACCCATCCACCCACTTCCCTAAACCTAACCGACAGTGTTTTCAAAAGCAATGCAGAAAAAGAAAAGCCCTCAGCTGATTTTCACCATGTTTTCAGATTTTACCACATTCCTACCCTGTTATTTACTTGTTTATTAATTTTTTTTGACAATTGTTTTTGTCTAACCTGCTTTCTGAAACCGTTCTTCACCAGACTCAAACTCCATTGTTGCGGTCAACTCTTCTCTGTGTCTCAAGTCCGCCGACGTATGCTGTAGCCACTCAACAAACTGGCAACAGCGGGAAAGCCGTCCCTACAAAGTTAGGCGGTCAGCTGCTACCGTGAAAAAGGAACAGCATCACACCACACCGTAGCATTCATTTTAAAGACTAAACGAAGCCATAGGTACTTCTGGCTACCTAATTCGTAATCTTCAGAAATGTATATAGGGCTAGTTTTCAGAATTAGCCTATGTTGTATACTCAGCAGTCTATGTGGTTTTTTAATTCTTCACTTTCGCCAATTGGTGAAGTTTTTTCCTCGCCGCTGTCGCCACTGGCTCTGATTATTAACCACACTGAACTGAACTAAACTGAGCTGAACTTGAACTCTGAAAACTGAACTACACTGTTCCAATTTACTATGATCTTTTAAGTGAAGCTGCTTTGACACAATCTACATTGTAAAAGCACTATACAAATAAAGGTGAATTGAATTGAATATGTGTGTTTGTTGCCTCATTACAAACATACCCAACAAATTTCACAATCTATGTTAACAATTAACATAAAAACAACCAATGTAATAAACTAACAAAACATAGAGTTAAACACGCCTTATACCCTATCAGCGGGTGCTGAATAAATGTATAATCATTTTTTTTTCAGATTTGCACTCTAGCAATGAGCTGTGATGAAATGAGATGCTCCATGTCTGGTTGCATTACCCGAAAGCTCTATGACGCTTGTCTTGTTTTCAAAATAAGTGTCCCACATACATAGCACTCAGATAAACGTCAATCAATCTATTGTTGCTATTTCAGAAGAAAATGTTGTGACCAGTGAATAAAGGTAATGATTGCATACACTACCTGACACAAGTCTTGTCGCCTATCCAAGTTTTAGAAACAACAAACAAAAACTTGATTCTGGTTGATCATTTGGTATCAGAAGTGGCTTATAAGGCAAAGGCCTCTAGATTATGCTTATTTTATCAAAATAAAATATGATCATGCGTTGATTTTTAATTATTTAATTAGGACAGCGAGGTCTGACTTTGCTTAGACAAAAGTCTTGTCACTTAACAGGAATAATGTACCGTATAGAATATAAAGTCATTGTGCAGTGGAAAAGGAATGAATATTATGTATGACTCCTATGAGCTTGGACGACTGCATCCATACATCTCTGCATTGACTCCAATAACTTTTTAATAAGGTCATCTGGACTGGCAAAGAAAGCGTTCCTGCAGGACTCCCAGAGTTCATCAAGATTCTTTGGATTCATCTCCTCCATCATGCTCATTAATGTTCATGTCTGGTGACTGGGCTGGCCAATCCTCGAGCACCTTGACCTTCTTTGCTTTCAGGAACTTTGATGTGGAGGCTGAAGCATGAGAAGGAGCGCTATCCTACCTAAGAATTTGCCCTCTTCTCTGGTTTGTAATGTAACGGGCAGCACAAATGTCTTGAAACCTCAGGCTGTTGATGTTGCCATCCACTCTGCAGATCTCTCACGTGCCCCCATACTGAATGTAACCCCAAGATAGATAGATGATAGATTTTAGTCCATTTGTGTGGGCTTTTATGGATCTGAAATGTCTGCCTGAGGGCACAGATGATGACCCGGGTGAGATGGATCATCCCAAATGTTTTGGGCTTTCTTGAGTAAGCATGTAATGGCTCCAGGTGCCAAGGTAACTTGCTCATTGATGATCAGAGACAGTCTTTGATCATTCCACTATGGTCAACATCTTTTGTGTGTCAGCCTATAGCAACAGTCACTAACGAGATATCTATGTACGTATAGCTATGCTCATGCATTACCCTGAAAAACACAGACACACACACAGCTATCGACCAGTTGGCTTAATGCAACCATTCTGTAAATAAATATATGTTTTCAGTGAAGGCCTGGATATCTTACATACATGCCATCCTCTGAAACGTTGACTGTTTTGCACAAGATGGAAAAAAATTGATGTATCTTACTTCAGCCACTTATCAATTTTCTATACACACTGAATGATTATTAGGCTGCTCTTTACGGGGTTAGATTGTTTTGGAGTCCTTCAGCCTTTTGTGAGCTGCCCCTGTGAGATCCTGAGGTACTGATGTTACCATGGTGACCGGTTGCCTCTTCTCTAAGACCAAAACATTTTTTTTTTCTCTCTCTCAGTATGAGAGACTGTGCTGGAGCTGATCATGTTTTTCTGGGTCAGATGAATCAAACACAATGCGGTTAAGCTCCTCACAAAGATCATTACTTATCTAAGACTCCATTTTAATCATGTGGTTATTAAAAGTGAAGAAAATTGTTACTTAGAAGGAGTCATCAGAGCTCTCAAAAGAGTAATGGTCAGCAAATCCGTGTGATGCTTGATTCAGCACCACGGACAGAGGCGACCAACACAGAGGCCTCAAATTAAAGTCATCCATTTTCTCTACAGATGCTTCTGATGTCTTTTAATTTAGATAAGAATAGAGTAATTAGGATAATTAAAATATCACTCCAATGCTTTGCTTGCTGCAGTCAAAAATGTGTCCTGAAGCATAACGTTTTAGTCATTTTTTTTATGTTTTAGGCATCTTGTCTTTCCTTCAAATTTGTTATAGTCAAATAATGTGTTGATTACTGTAATAGATACGTTGGCTGATTGGCTGACAATAACAGCACTCTGTAAAAAACAGCACTCGTACAGCCTCGTCACCCTTCACCCTTTCACCCACATACAGCGACAAGCAAAGGACACTCTACAGTTTGACAAATATTGCTGCTGTTGGACAGCATAATGTACTTGAGGCTTTTTAACCGAGAATGTTGTTGTTTAGATCGCATCTATGCAGTTTATTTATAAGGATAGTGCCTGTTTATATATATTTATAAAATATTTAAATATTTATTATTTCAGAGCATTAGATTCAGTGCATCAGCTGCCATCAGCCTGTCTAAGCAGACCAAAGAAAGTGACAGTTGACGCTCCCGAATAAAATGGTGACAGAGACTGCATAATAAGTCCTTAGGTAAGAAAAACTGCATTTTCTTATTTTCTCAGTAAGTTTCAAGCTACAGCAAAACAAATCATAATAAATCAAGTAGATTACATTCTAAGTCCAGCTCTCTTTTTTGTATTTTGTAGTGCTCTATACCACAGAAAAGTGTTTGCTTTGCTTTGGCTTTTTCAGGGTTAATTATTGTGATATCCTGATTGCAACAGAGAAATACTGGGAAATCTCTGTAGATTGATGGAATTTCATGCCATTTAGCCTTATAAGCTTAAAATGTGAGCAAATGTTTAGTCTGTTTTAGATAGATATTACGCTAGAGAATCATTCAAATACTAGCTCTAAAGTGATATTTGTGAAGTAGCAATGTTTTCTCCTGTTTTCGTCAGATGCAGATGTGAATGAATGGCGGAAGAATGTAGTTCTTCGTACAAAGGGGTTTTAGAGACTCTGTTTTATTGCTGTTGACGGTCAGCTGCAGATGTGAAGAAGTGGTGGAAGAAAGTAGTTCCTCATACAAAAGGGTTTTTGAGACTTCTCCGTGTTTGATTTTCTTTTTGTACACACGATTATGCCGTTGGACTGTTGTGTAAATGCAATATCACACTCGTAGGAGTGCGATATAGCTGTATATCAGCACTGGTGGGGGGAACTAAGGCACTCTGCCTCCAGCCTCGAGCCAACGCACACCTTCCATCAGTGCTGATATAGAGCCATATTGCGCTGCTACTA